>NW_010160047.1:25325-50912 GCF_000695765.1 Mesitornis unicolor
CAGCAGCCACTTCCGTCTCCTCACTTCCGGTCCGCCCCCGGCGCTTACGTCAGACGCAAGGATGGAACGGCGCCCCCCCGCGATGGACCGTGCGGGCAGGGGCGGGGCCTCGCAGGGGGCGGGACTGCGGCCGCCCTGAAGGGGTGCGCTGTGGTGTGAGGGGTGGGGACTCGTAGTCTGTCCCTGTGTCTTCCTCGGCCGTTGCTTGCTTACTCCCAGGGCTGTTGCTTGTAGCCTTACTGCACTGTACCCACATAGCAGCAAAAAACAGCTCTTCAGGTCCCACCCTGGCCCCCAGCAGGAGCTGGCCAGTGGCATCCCACAAGTAGGCCAGGGCAGCTATATTGTGGTATCAAGTGAAGGGTGCTTTACTCGGTCAAACCCCTCCTCTCCCAATGGGCCACAGGCAGCAAAACCAGAGTGCTTGGGTGACCCCAAGAGCGTCAGAGCGCTGTCAGCCTGAGGTAGCGAAACAAGGCAGCAGTGCGTCCTGAGGTAAACGTGGCCTTGGGTGCTGGGCTGGCCACAGAGCCTCCCTGGGCAGCACTGTGCAGACAATTGATGCACTGCTCTACCACGGACCACAGGCAGCCCTCAGGGCCCTAATCTTCTGTCAGTTACAGACAGGGACAGGCCTGCAGCAGGTTAATATTTGAAAATGGTGCGTAAATGCTGTATTAGTAGCAACAATAACAGTATGGTAATAAAGGTCATATTAGCTTGCGCTTAAAGAATTTTAAAAGGCTTTCCAAAAATCATAAGAAATCTTTCCATAGATTTCAATGTATAGCTCCAGATGTGTGTCTGGTATATTTATTTTACATATTTCTTCTGAGATCTGTAGCTGACTTAACCCTTTCAGATTTTGCCCCAAATCTTGCATAAAGAGTGATTTTTAAATGGGGATTTTATAGGCGTTTTAATGGCACGCTCAGCTTTGGAAAAAAAAAAATAAATGAAAAATCCATAGGCTTTATACTCTATTTTCCTCTTTCTTGGGCAAAGTCAGTTCACCACTTAAAAAAACACATTCTCAACCGCAGTTCTGGCCCTTTGTATTCAGGTTCTAGGCTTAGAGCACAGACTTCAAAAGAATGAGAATGAAGGACAGTTTTTTTAAATAATTTTTAGGAAAAGGGGTACCACAAAGGTTTCTCTGATCTTATAATTATAATGGTTACTCGGATATTGTGGTGCTGAATTCATTATTATAGAATAGATGTGAGTACAAAAAACAAGTTCCTGTTTAACTGCAGCTTACAGAAAAAGCTAGGTTTGTCACTAAATGTATTTATTTATTGACTGAGTTTGTTGATCAGGATATGACTGTAGAGATGAAACATCTAACTTTCAAAGTCATTCTTGCAGGACACAGACAGGATGCAATCACTCCATGTCCATTTTTGACATCACTGCAATCCACAGTCTAGGCTGCATAACATAAAAGAACATACATGGCAAGAAAAATCTGGTTTTCCTTTAGAGACAGGCTTTCACGCTAGGGAAAACTTCCAGACATAAACACAAATCACACATGCATTTTCTCATCAAATTACCAAGTATTTTAAATTGGAGCACGGCTTGATTTCTTTCACAACCAGCTTTGTTTTAATGATATCACAGTGAGCATATCTCTGCAGTGGATGATTGGAATAGTATTTCATCATTCTCTGTGGCCCTGCTGCACGTTGATAGAAGTTGCATGAACAACCATCTGGCTGACCAAAGCTTTGATCGGAAATGAGAGCATATGGTGAGCAATGAGTGGTTCCACTACTCAGAAGCTGTAGGTATGGCTGCCCTCTGTGTTGCAGAAGATTTCAAGGTGCCAGCACTGGGCTCAGCAGAGTGCAGACAGCAGCCCACAGGCACTGCCTCAGGCACAGCAGCCTCTCTGTGTGCTGAAGCCTGCTGCTGGGCAGTGTTGCAGGTCTGGATAGTCTGTTCAAAGGTGGCTGATGGCAACAGGGTAGAAAGTGGGATACAGTGACTGTGGTTGCTAGAGAGGACATTCTTGTATGGGAACACTCTAAAATTAGTGTGAAAATAGCTACTGCTCCTCTAAAATTATTACTAAAGTTAGGGTGATGAAGTTCACATATTGCTTTTAAAGATAACCTGCAATTTATTATTGTTTTTAAGAATGATGTTTTCATTACTTTGTGTAGAGAAGGTCGAAACGTATGAATGTTTTAAATATTTTCTGTATGTTTTTTACCTCAGCATTTTTGGAATGTCAAATCTGGTCTCTGGTTTAGCTGGGGAACTCCACTGAGGTTTCAATCTTTAGACCATGGATTCTTTTATCTTTTAGAAATTATGAAAGTGTTTACTATTTATAAAAAGTAACAACCCATACTGTTTGCAATGTTCTTTTAGCAGTTAAATTGGTGTTAACAAACATAAAACCTCATTAAACAAAGTTTTAGACATCCTGACTTAAAGCAAATTCCTGTTTCCATTACTTAGGTTTTCCTTGCCCGGATCCCGTCGTGGCATCATGAGAGATCTGTGCATTTCCCATTGAAGCCTTGGGGAGAGACTTCCCCGGTGGACTGGAAACCTTTCATGCCAGAGGCACAACATGGCTGGCAGGGCAAAGGCTGCCACATAGCAGCTTCCTCTGCCCGTGGAAGAGGAGTTCTACGGAAGTCAGCTCTCTTCTGAGAATTCTACTGCTGTGTAAAAGCAGTTTTTGGACAATATATCCTGCCTCTCCAGTGAATTAAATGGTACTTTTTAATCTTTCCCATTCCAAGAGCTTTTTTTTTTGAGGAGTGGAAGATAGAAATGCCCACTGATTTACACCACTAGTCCTACTTAATAATAGCAAAAGGATATGTTGTCCAAAGAAACTTGCCTTTGTATCCACATCTTTTAATATTGATGCAGTTTTGTTGCTTTTCAAAATATAATTCCTTTGACAGTGGGCACTCTGTCCTGAGTACGTGAACCTCTAACAGAAGAAAACCTTTATCCTGTGGGACTGGGAAACTCTTTCACTGGTTTCTGTCAACAGCAGTTATAACCTGTTAAAGTGAAAGTACTTTTTATTTGTTTTTAATTAAATCAAATAAACACATTTTCTTTGATCTTTAAGAAATCCTTTCTTGTTAGCTTGCTTTATACTTTTATGTTTTGGCATTCATTGTAAATCTAATTATTTAAAAAGTTATTTTGTTTTAAATTATTAAACCTTTTCTGAATTTAAGATAAACAGGGGCGTGTTTTGTTAAAGATTAAAAATAAATTTCACACAAAACTGCAAAACGTAGCAAAGATAATAATGTGTAGGCGTCAGAGTGTTCCAAAACAAGACTCTCTAGGGGCTCTTCTGAACACACAGCTACGTTAAAACCATGTTCTGAAAAGGCTCAGGA
The DNA here is from genome assembly GCF_000695765.1 of Mesitornis unicolor. Lineage (NCBI taxonomy): Eukaryota > Metazoa > Chordata > Aves > Mesitornithiformes > Mesitornithidae > Mesitornis > Mesitornis unicolor. The sequence continues at coordinate 28,706 of NW_010160047.1, forward strand.
AACCCCTGACTCTAACCCACCCTTTCCTGAAGGTGGTGAAAGTATTTAGAAAAAAAAGTTACTGTTGCAGAGAGTAAAAAAAAAAATAATTAAAAAAAATCCCACATATTGCCGAAGCATATGATTTTTTCCTGTTTGTTTACCAGCAAACTCTACAGCTTGCAGGATTTTCTTGAGTCAAAACTTGCCCATCCTCAGCATTCAAATGCTGCAAGCAGTCCAATAGATGACCAGAAAAAGCACATTGGTATCGATGATATGTAAACTTTATCAACGTGTTGTAGCATACAGTGATATATAATAATAACAATCACTTCTTTAATTTGATTTATAAGTCATTAGTTAATTTTAAGTGAAAATATTGTTTATCTGTAGAAGCGTCAATTTCCCGTTTTTGTAGCTCATACAAGGGACGACAGTTATTTTCTTGTTGTCTTGAAGTGATGACTTACTTCGTAGTGTGTCAATGTAAGTCTAGGATTGGCATGTGTACTCTTTCTTTCTTTCTTTGTAGTTATCTGTTGTTCCTGCTCCGGGAAACCTGTGCGTCTCGTCCCTGCTCCTGTGGAGCCAGGAAGACAGGAGGCTGCCATGGGGAGGGTCGGTCACTAGGGGCTGCTCAGGAGTCGAACACCCTCAGCCTGCCTCCTCAGCGCCCGCCGCTGCCTCTGCTCGTCCACTGGGAGTTGGGTGCTTGTGCCTTATTTTGGGTATTTTTTCTCTTCACATGCAGTGCTACAAGAGTTATGAAAAAACACGGTCGAAAGGTAAAAAGCAATGTATATGCAGCAGCTGGAGCTACGAGAACAGCACCTGTGGGAGTGCTGGTAGAAGTATTTCCCCATTAATGGCTAAACAGCTATTTTCAGTAAACTTTATTACCTCATTGTGCCCATATAATTCTTAAACCAGTCCTTCAGCTTGAGTCCAATGTTTAACCTATCCAGTGTTCATGTAGTCAGGATCTCACTGCTCCATAAATTATTCTTTTTGGCACTGAAACCAAGTCCCTCATGAGAATTCACAGAAAAAAAATATTTTTATCTTTCCTGTTAGCCTGGAGTGATTTGCCTCCCAGAAGCATAACCGCCTGGCACATATAGGTGAGACTAGGAGCATATTTCCTGTGAGACTGTCTTCCTAAAGGAAACTTTGAAAATAATTAATAGTAGTCACAGCTGAAAGAATTGAATGGAACATTACTTCCCATTAAAAAACTGTGCAGGAAAAAATCACTGAAGAGTTTGCCAAAATGCCTAGTAGCAAGAGGGGAGCCTGAGACTGCTCTGACTCATAACTGTATCCATTAAGCACCAAGATAATCAGGATTCACCTTCATTTTCTCATACAGCTGAAGACAATACATGAGCTAGTAGTCATCCAACAGAAAAGTTGGCATTTCACACTGAAAACTGACATTTTCAGCAAAAAGATATATATCATTAAAGTTTATTTTCACTGTAAGAAACTGTCAACAGAAAATTTTCTCTGTGCTCTTTTTCTGTTATTTTAAAAACAGGCGTGACGAAGTTTCTGATCTACAAAATGTGCTGATTAAGAATGCTATAAGGAGTCACATGGCTGGCAAGGTGATGGCTGGCTTAGAAATAGTTAAGGCTCAAATCCTCAAAGGCAATTATGTGTTGAACTCCTCAGGATGTGAGCCAGGTTGCCTAGGTTTAGCCAGCAAATTCAGAAGTGGGTCTAGAGCCTCCTGAATTTTGGCCAAGCTTGGGCTTAGGTTTGGATCTGATGAGCCATTTCTGATAGAAAACTGCAGTTTGCTCCCCTGTAGGTAAACAGAAGTGTAGCTTACAGTAAGGAGCTTGCATGCAGACCTTGACACTTGTAGAGAGCTCACTTGAATTTGGGAGGTTCCCACATGGGTGCAGTGATTCCACAGAGTGGACTTCACCGAGTTAAGGCTGGAGCTAAACAGCAACATTGCTTTTGTACAGAAGAACTATTACAGTGTTTCTTTAGGAAATGCTTCTATGAAATTCAATGCTATTCTATTATAAAGGGTGTTGGCAGTTAATTGTTTCTATGGAGAGAATAATGTATTACCAATTTTATTTTTGTTCATTTTTCTTGAAACTATGGTTATTAATTTTCCATGTATGATTTTATTCATACTTCCTTACTGTAGGTTTTCCACACAATGAGCTATGGTTTTTTGCTCTTTGTATTGTGTCTTTTATTTTTGAGTCTCTACAGCTGCCTGTTTTATGGCATTAATTATTTTTTATATGTGTTATACTAACAGCTTAAATCATGTTCCTATGCTCAGATTTATTGTTGAAAGGTGCTGAAAGGGTGCTGCTGGAGCTTTGTTTTATAATGAGATTTCCTATTCAGTTTATATAGCATCATTAGGAAATGCTTGTGACAGAAACTGCCAATGAATTCAGTTCATTGTACTTATTAAGAATCTTGCAGCAGATAGCCAATACAAGTTTATTTGCACTAAGTTATTGAAGTGCATGCCATTACAGTGTTTTAGAGGTTGTTTAACATACTGAACTAAAACTAAAGAGAAAGGAAACAAATTTAGTTAATACCACCAGGCAAATTTTCTATTTTTAGTTTCAGAAGAAATTACTAACTCTGTTTTTGTAAAGGAAGATTGTGAATTGGATTCAGAGTGACCTTCCAGGTTAAAAAGAAAAAAAAAGGGAAAAAAGCAAATATTTAAAATAATTAGATTTAGTCTAGAACAAAGAAAATGCAAATGAACTGTGAAAACATGTGTGGTTTCTTCTTCAGAAAGACTTTATTAAGTTGTAAAAGATTACCGGAAAAACAAACCCCAAGCCGTTTATTCAAAGGAGCAAACAGTCCTGAAAGGATTTGGGAAATATATACAGTGGACATTTCAAGAAAGACTGCCATATCCTCCTCTGAGAGTAAATTTGTGTGAATACCTTTGTGGTGGAGGATCAGAGTGGGCAGATCAAAGTAATATACGGGCTCAAGGGAGACGAGGAGGGGGAAGGGAGGTTGAAATAGGATCACATTTGGATTCAAGGGCTCCTCTTGCCTCATTGAGTCCCATCCACTGCTGTTACAAAGGGCCATGCTACACAATTGTTTTGATAACATCTTAATAAACTTGCATATTAAGTTAACTTGATTCCACTCATCTCCCTTCTTCCCTGACTGTTCTTATTCTGGGTAGCTGTGCTGGAACTTCGTTGCTCTGGTCATGATGCAGCTTAATGTCTGGGCAGAAATCATTTACAGCCAGTTTATGCCTATTTGTTCTGATGGCTATGCTGGCTTTTAGCTCGCATGGTTCTTACTCCATGAAGAGGATATGAAGCCCCCAGACCGTCTATGATAATTCTGGTAACCATTCCCAGAACATGCTTCAATTTTACATTTCTTGAACATGTGTAATTACAATTTTGTAGAGTGCTTCAGATGAGGTCACATCAGTGCCTATATACAGTATCACATTTGCTCATTTTCATAGTTGCATCACACTGGTGCTTCATAGACTGGTGCTTCTCTTCACCAGAGATCTTTAACTGGCAGGCTGCTAGTTTGCTGCAGAAAGTCCTGGTTTTAATCTCTAGTCAATAACCTTATTTTATTTTGTTACATTTCTATTATTCTAATGTAATCTGCATGTGGTTAGTCTGATGTTCCTCTGCTTTGAGACTTCCTGACTTTCTGGGCTGCCATTAAATATTACTGCTTCTTGTGGGACCATCAGTTATAGAAGTATTAAGTAAGAATAATCCTAAAAACAGTCCCTGAGGAAGTCCAATATATCCTGAATCATCTCCCATTTCAAAGCACTTCATTATAGTCTTCTCTCTGAGTAATATTTTATTCAAATTTCAATTCTACCATTAACACTCTTATTCGCCTTAAACAATATTTTTCTTTGTGACATTGTATCAAATACTAAACTAAAATTATGCTAGATGAGAGCTGAACTTTACTATTTTCAAAGCCTCCTTTACACAATCTAAGAAGGATATTGTATTGCTTTGATAGTCTCCTCTTAGAAAACCAATTTTTCCGTCTATGTTATTTTCCAGTTACCCAATGCCTAAGTATTCTCTCCTTCAAATTTTATTCTAAAATTATGCATATTGTTATTGTCATATTATTGACTTTATTGTTATCTAGAATACACTTTCCCTCTCTTTCGTAACTGTAGCTCCTAGGTGTACCAGTAGCCAATAGATAGAACCAATACAAAATGGAAAGATTTATTGAAAATCCTTATTGTAAGATTGTGATTGCTGTGCTGGTTCTTTGCATATTGGAGGATGAAGATTACCTAGATTATTAAGTTTAGGATTTTCAGCTTTTTAAATTGTTCTGCCACCTTAGAAACAGACATTTCCAATTCTACAAGTTTCTTCAAAATTACCATTCAGCCTTGCTACCATGTTATACCTTCTCTGTCTGCTTGAAAACTGAGGCAGAATACTCATTTTGGGGGACTCTGCTCTAAATAGAAATTGGATCTACAACAGATCTCATGAACAACTTTATCTAGATTAAAACTATGATTATTAGTATTTTTTCCAAATCTGATTTCCCTTCTAGATTCCTACTAAAACTGTTTGCAGTAAAAGCTATAACTTATGGCTTCTGTTTGAGAATAACATGCTAGCCATCCTAAAAAGAGGAAAAAAAAATCGTTTGAAAAAGAGAGGAAGGAAGAGTGTCTGGAACCTTCTCCTCTGGGATATTTTTGTCTAAATAGTGTAAATAAGGATTGTGCCTTAAAAGGTGTGCTGTATTGTAACTTTTCAGTGCACAAAATTTGTCTAAGGGAGATCAGAATTTTCTTTTTACAGTCGTGAGGTGACATGTGGATCTGCTCTGTGTCCAAGAGAAACAATCTAATTTTCCTTATATGCTGAGAAGTAGCATTGGGATTGGGTGGTAAGATGTTTCAACTATTGTCTCCTTCAGAATGGGAGATATGATTCTGTATTTCTGATTATGTTCATATTCTTTCTTATTTCACACCCATTTTTATGAACACAAGACTAAAGCCGCAGGCTTTGCATGCAGCTACCTTGCAGAAGCAGTAATTACTCTGTGCTGGTGTTAGTCACAAAATTCTTGAAACAAAACATATTGAATGTGTTTCCAAAGCTCTACAGATCAGCATTTTACCACTGTTTCAATAAGGTAAGATTACAGACATCAGGTGTAGTTTAGCATTTTACTTTACCCATATTTAGCTCTGCCTGCCAAATGTTTTGTTTATTCCTTTAAGCAGTCCTCAGATTCAGCCTAAAACATGTGCTTCTGCACTTTTCCTGAGTGATTTTCAAAGATAGACTAGAAATTGCATTCTATTTTTGAGATATGTACCCAAAAGCCTACTAAATGGAGAGCACCAATTCATTCATTAATAATCTCAGCTAGCTTCTTACTAGTCTGACAATGCATTACTCTACTATTCTGTTTCAATGACACATTTACCCATGCTTTTTCTGATAGTTTTCCTTAAAGCCTTGTGAAATTATTCCTCCTTCAGTTTGTACCCAATGTGCCATGAGCTCATGATTTCTTTACTCTAACGACAGATATTATGGAAAAGAATCTCCTGTTAGTCGGTATCTTCCACTGCTCTGCTTCCAGCCATAACTCACACATGTTGTGGGGCTGATAACTTACTGAGTTTGCTATCGCTGTGGTTTCCAGAAAAGTTGCCCCAGATTTCAGAAGGAGAGAATTCCTCTGAATGAAGATTACAGAGATAAGGAGTATGAAATGATGTGTTTGGCCTTCATTCTAGATACACTTATCTATTATTAACCACTGTCTGGCATATTTGAACATAATAAGAGGTGAATGTTAGGTGATAAGAAAGAGAAGAGAGTAGATTTCAGGATTATTCCTGTGTTCAAAGGATTTTACATCTGTCCTGCCCCCACTTTCTTTCCTAGCATTTTAAGACTACAAGCTACTGAGTTATGATAATACATTAGTGATGATAATACATAATGTTGCTAATATAATTCCATCATTTGGAAAATTATGGAGAAAGAAACTCAACTCAATAAATTTATTAAGTTAAAAGCCAGAGCGGAAATAATGGGAAAGAACTCCTTGAACCTATATTCACAATAAAAGATTGGAGAACATAGCTGTCTTAGAGCCAAAGTGAGGATGTTATGTGCTTACATACTGGAATATGAAAGCTAAAAAGTAGTTTTCCATTGTCTTCCTCTCTCATACTTCTCTGAAAATTTTCCTGTAGCAAATGTAACACTGACTTTGCAAAATATGTTATTAACATTTTGGAAAACATTTCCTATTTTCTGTATGAATTCTGTGAATGTAGCAGCACCAACTTGTCCTTGAAACTTTGAGAGTCCAGAGAGTCAGTATCCAAGCATGAAGTCATGGCACCAGATTGGGAGATCCTCCTTCATTATCATGTTATCTCTATAGTCTCTTAATTTCTTTGTCTTTTCCTAAGATAAGAGCCTCTTGCTTCTCTTCAAACGCATATTCTGCCTTGGTTTTCCTCCTTACTAGCAGTGAAATCCATATCACAGGTGTATTTTATAAGGTTCGTTTTTTTCCACAAGCAGGAGAGGAGCAGAAGAAGAAAACAATAAAGACATAAAATGAAGCATTTGGTTCTTGTCATCTAGGTGAAGATTGTACAAAGACCCATTTATAACAGGCTATGAGCCTTAGTTACAAAGTTTATAGGTAGGTGATGTTTAGTCCTCTCTTCACAGTCTCTTCCTTCCTCTCTAGATCGCTGTTCCTTGGAGCTCACAATGTGTCTGCATTTTCCTAAAAAATCAGTGCATCTTCCTCTTCAGGAAGTGGCTTGTTCTTTTATAGTAAAGCCAATCTTTGTCCTCTTTAAAGGCTGTATATCCTCTGCTGTCTAGGGACAACACCCCTGAACACATCTGTCTAGACATACCAGAGCCTGCCTTCCCACTTCCAATACTGAAAAACTTACATCCCCTTAAAACTGACTTTACAGCAAACTTTATTTGTCCATACAGATGAAGAACTGTGATTCTGATGGGTAATTGTCCTTACACAGAGTTGTTTTCATAAACATGCCTGTAATACAAACAGTAATTTTTCATAAGTAAGCCTGTATGGGTCACTTCTCGTTCATTCTTTCCCATGCTATAAAACAAAACAAAAGACAAAATACATCATAGTATTTTTTGAGTAAGCTGGACCCTAACATTTCAAAAATAAAGGGCAGCCTATTAGTTCCCTGTTGATTTTTTGTGGTCCACTGGTAGGGAATGTGGGGTGTCCTATAAATGTTATTTGATAAAAGCTGAGGCTAGGCACCCTGCTGTTTTTAAGAATCATGCTGAGATGAACTGCTGGTAGGATATGCAAGACAGCAGATTTGTTTATCCTTATTTCTCCGCTCACATCCCTGAGCACACATGGTTGCTGTTTTTGTTTTGACTAATTTTGACTTTTTTAAATGTGAGAAAAGTGGTTGAAATGATGTAATCCCTGTCTGAAGCTGGGACGCGTGTGAAAGAGTGGAAATGCTGACAGGCCTCTGGCTGGAGCAGCATTGATAGCTGTCCTTCAGGGTTGGGTGCTCTCCTGCCCTCCCAGTCCCATTCGCTGCATTGTTCTCGGGGAGGAGGAAAACAGACAGCAGCATAAGGAGGCCCACACGCTTCACACGTGTGGGTGCAGTGGGATTGCCCAAGGCCTTGTAGCAGTCCAGAATCTGATAAAAACCTAGAGTGATATATTTGCTGTTCTTATTTTCATGAATCTACCTTATGATTTTCCCAAGATGCAAGCAGTATGGGTTTTCAGCATTTTAAATTACATCTGGTCCTTAAGATCTTCCAGCAACAACAGTGGATTTTGGTCATTTTTTTCTAATGATGCTGGTTTCTTAAAACAGAAGTTAATTCCTTCCCATATGGGTTTTTTCTGTTACTCAAAAAAAAATAAAGTGCATTGATATTAGTCATTTCTATTACTGTAAAATATGCAGGCATCCCAGTATTGGACAAGGGTCACATTGTGTTAAGTGACGTACATAGAGAGAATGAAAAGATAATTTCTACTGTAACATGTTTGCAGTCCAAGCTTAAGAAAAGTCAAGAAGTGAAGTTTGTAGACCAGCCCTACAGCCTTTAATCTTTTTGTGTCATAGCTGAGTAAGTGATGTGGATTTAAAATGCTATAGACATAGACTAAGATGCCCTTGGGGATATAGACACAGGCTTATAAGACTGTAAGTAATACTGTGGTAGAACATGTGTACATGATCTTTACACTAATTAAATTAAGTCAAGCTAACTATAATTCCAGGTAGAACGTCAGGGTGGAAGACATTGGAAGACAGAGCTGAGATGGGACTTTCTAGAAGCACGGTTAGGAAAACAGACGTGGCAGCAGATAATAAGTTGGTGAATTAATTTGCTTTTGGGAGAACTCCTTACCTTTATATCAATGATAAAGTTGGAGAAGAGTTTTGCTCTAAGATGAATTTTTTTTCTTTTACTGAACTCAGGCTTGTGATAGAGGTTCACTTTTGCTTCACTTATATATTGTTTCGCCTACTGCCTTATACCCAGAGAAGTAATTATCGCATTGGGATGTGTAGAAAGTGCAGGCAGACAGACCACCAGTTTTAAATGCAGGACATAGTATCTACTTAACATCACGTGGAAGAAGTCATGTCTTGTTTTTGTGGTGATCTTGGCATCCAAAGAACACAGTGTGAATTGAAGAGTACAAGGGATTTGTGCTGTTTAAGGAAGTAGTAAAGATCTCTGTCTGTAAGCAGTCAATCTACTTGTCCTAGGACAATTCCAAAGATGTTTTTCTCAACCATCATTTGTATTTAACCCGGTTTAATTTGAACCATTTGTTTTTAATCCAGAAGTTTATTTCTTGGAAGTCATTGGAGTAGCTTTATGATTACAATAATCTAGTTTTTTCAATACAGAGATTACAATGTGTTTTTGCCAATGTATTATTGGCAACAGTGCCAAAAAAGATCCCTCACCAAGAGCAATTATTGAGGACTGAAGAAAAGAAACATCCATCCTATTTCTTGTTGCATTCTGATTAATGCTACATCTGAAGGCTTCTGGCACCAGGAAGTAGTTTTGCATCATAGCTTCCTGGGTGAGATTCTACTAACCACATGCAGATCTCTACATGGTAGATGTCTACCCTTGAGCTAAACCTCTTAGCTTTGCTGTCAGTGACACTCTTATGGCACAGCTTTTCTTACACTAATACGGATGACTCAGAACTTATGGAGATGCATCTTCTACTTTGCCCTGTTGGAAGTCTGCTGGTAAACTTTATTTTAGTATTATTTGAAGGATTCACAAATATCTAAGCATTAATGAATTTGTCCAGTTACTTAATAAGTCAGCAGCTGATTTATAGTGAGACTAAGTTATTTGCCCCAAATCACAAAAGAGCCTATAAAAAATGTTGGAAATTAAAACCAGCCTCCTTAGTTCTAATCTGGCTGGCTAGACAGAACATCCTTCCCCTCTTCAAGAATTTTTGAAGCTATATATAGGCACTTTATCTCTCTACATCATGCATCTATATTTATTTCTTGATTCTGCTTAAATGCCACTGAAACCAAACTGGTTTTCATCATGGGGTGTAGGTGTTTCCCCACATTGTGTCCTTTTCATGATCTTGTAAGTCATATAATAAATTAGTTTGGAAGGGATCTTATGATATCATCTGGTGTAAATCCACTCCTCCACTCAAAATGGGGTCAACCTTGAAATTACAGCATGTTACTCAGAGCCTTGATTTTCTCTGAGGTTGAGGATTCTGCAGCAGCCTCTTCTCCCACCTGAGCACCTCACTGGGGTTTTTTTCCTTATGTCTACTAAGAGCTCCCCAGCTGCAACTTGCCACTCTGAGAAGAATCTGTTTTCTATAATGACCCATTAATTAGTTGTAGACCGCAGTCAGATCCTTCCTTAAGCTTCAGTTCTCCAAGCTGAAAGGACCCAGTTCTCTCCCCCTTGCCTCCTATGTCATGTAGTCCATCCTCTTAAAGCCTTTCCACTGGTCTTGTTTGAGTTTGTTTGTCTCTTTGTACTGAAGATCCCCAAACTGGACACAGTAGTTCAGATTTATCTTATAAATGTTGAACAGAGGGGCAAAACCACTTTTCTCAGTCTACTGGATATGCTTTTATTTGTGTAGCTTGTGGTTATCATTCAGTCCTGCAAGGGAATACTACTGCAAAGCAGAACATATAGGAAAGTGGACATATATCACAAGCACTATGCAGGTCCTGCTTTTACTCATAACCATGAAAGATAATTTCTGTTCATTGACGAAGGACTGACTCATGCCATGGGCAAGAAGAAATCCAGAGTGCGAAAATTCCACAAATTCAGCAAACACTAACTGCCTTTGAACTTTGATTCCAAAACATTGTTGGTTTTAAAACCATATTTGATGATTTATTCTTTAGTTTGTCCCTGCTTAATGCACTGTATTACCTTAATATATGTTTGCCAAGTGTCTCAGCTGAGCAACAAATTGTTCTTAGTGCAAAATTGTCTTGGCCTTGTAAGGCCGTTAGCATTCATGAAAAGTGCTGAATGCTTTGGGAGAGGGTTGTGCTCAGTGGAATTCTGGCAAACTCAAGTACCCCAGGAGAAAGCTAACTTTTGTTGAACCTTATTTTATATTTGGGTGTTCATACCAGGAAAAAAAAGTCTTCATGATGTAGTTAGATACGGCTTAGGTTTGTCAGATTAAAGGTGCTGAGTAGAAGACCAAACCATGACATCAATCAGAAAGTGTACTATTAGTTTTTTTAATATAGGTGCTAGGTAATGATTGCTTCAACCTCTCTTGAATTCAAAGCTAGAGCGAAAAAAGGAGAAAACAGGAGAAGAACACTGGAAAATGTTAAAACTAATGGAAAAGTATATATAGTATTTTTTTAAAACTGATGTGATAGCTACGTAGACAAATTCCAACATTAGCAGTAGCTAGGATCCAGTTTTTGATCCTTAACCACTATCAGAACTGCCTGGTCTGTATCAGTGTGTAGAAGACATGCCTCTGAAACCATCCTTGTCTTCTCCAGAGGCAGTGTCTCAAGTCACAAATGCAGAGAAGTCACTTGTCCATTCAAGTGACGTATCACACCAGTGCTGTTGTCCACCTCCACTTTCTTTGCATTACCTAACTTCTAACTGAGCCTATATAATCCTAAATCCAAAGCAGTTTTCTGTTGGTATATTTCACTGAGGAGCTTGGGCTTTTCCAGTTTTGGGGTCTGGGAGTTCACACTAGTTGCATCCTGACTTTATGTTAGATCGAGAACTTGTAGCCGTCTGATCCTCCTGCCGTGCCCTGAATTCCCCAGGAAGGTAGGGCAGGACCATGGGTGGTGGGGAGATGCGCATCTCCCAACAGCAGTGAATAGCTGGGAGGTGGGAAGTGCAGAGCACACCAAGAGCATCTGCTCTGTGGTTCCAACGTACCCTTTGATATCACCTGCAATCCTGCAACTGGACACAGCCAAAACACGTCCTAATAAGCTGTACTATGCTCCATAGTACTATGTACTATGACTGAGTTCCTGTCAAGTATGTACAAGGTTTCCTAAATCATCCTGAAGAGAAGTGCTCAGACTGGAGTGACACATCCCCTACTGTACTCCAGTAAATTTCTGCCACTGACTATTGTTTGCATCACTTTAGTAAAGTTCCTTCTCTTTTGGATGACTTGGAAAACATCTAAGGCTCTTTTAGATGCTTAATATTTGACTTTGCTTTAAATGCATGTTAATTTTTTGGTGATGGGTTTAGTTATTGTTCATAGCCTTCTGTGTCCCCTGACTGACATTTCCTATTATTTAAACAGCTAATCAGCCTTATTTTATTAGGTGTAAATGTGTTTCCATGCTTTGACTGGCAAACACTAATCTCTAAACTTCAGTAGCATGTAGGAATTTATTGCCTGTTAATTGTGCCCTGGGGCATAGTGACTTTTAAAAGCGAAATAACAATCATCATGTCTCCTTATATATATACATTACTGCAGTGCCTGTATTGTTGTGACATATGTCTAGTTTGTATTTTTAGTCAGTCAGAGGGCAGCCATTCTAAACTGTACTATTTTTTCAAACAAGGTAGAGTTTCAGATATTAATACTAATACAAAATACAAGGATATCTGGTTGCTATGATTCAGTCTGCAAGTGATTGCTTTTAAATGGCTTACTCTTTTTTTGGGGTTCTGTCTGTCCTAACAACATCATAAGTGCCAGATTGTGTGGCTGTTACATTATTTCACTCTTTGTGTAATGATTTTGAAGTCTTTTACATTCTGCTGCTTCTGTAGGGGCTTGCTTGGCATTATACTATATTGTTTTGAAATTTTTTACATTCTGTGTCAACAGATGTGCTTCTCAATGTGTGACTCAGTGATAACACACTGAGTTTTCACTTCACTTGTCAACGCATTTGCCTTTATGTCATAAATGCTGAATGTTTTGAGGGATCTTATTCAGCCACCCACTCTTCCCTTTACAGGCTGTTTCTCAGAAACAATAAAATTAGTCAAGATTCCTTTTATTTGTCTTGAAATATATTCCTTAATGTGACAATGAAGTCATGCAAGGATTCATTATCAGTTTAGGGCCAATTTAATATCTGTTCTCTTTATTTTCAGAGCTAATATACATCCTTGAAAAATGTACCAGGTGGCAAACTCTGAAGGGACTGGAATAATGATACCATACTTGTAGTGCTGAATGTTTTGGTCAAGGACTTACGATGCAAGTTTCTATAGTATCAAATTAATGCATTGCTTACACATTTTGGAATGCAAACATGATTCCCTTAGAACTCCTAAGGAAATGACTCCATAACTGTGAGTGATTAGATACAATATATAGAGTGTGTGTGTGATTGGAAGGGGAAGCAGTGTCCTTGATTACACAGTTTTATTCTTTTTGGGCCTCCTTCCCAAGCATCTAAAAATATGCTGTGCTGATCCCTTTTATTCCGAGGCTATATCCTACTTCTTACTTCAGCCACCACTTCCTTTATTTAGGCTTACCTTTTTTTACGTTCTGACCCCACAAGATACACTGTTTAAAATTGCTTCAACCGGACATACCTGAAAACAGACACCCAAGTGGGTAACTGTGTTTTGTTATTCCAAAGGAGGCAGCACATTTATAACTTCCATTAACTTCATTTAACAATGTCAATTCTTAACATCTCTAGAATTAAGGAAATGTGTTTTCATGCTAAGGCAAGAACCTCAATACAAACTTTTTAACCTGTGTCACTCTTACAAGTCTTTGTCACAAGACCTGCAGGGTACGCAAGCAGAAAAAGTAATGCGTACTCTAGTTTAATCCCTCAGTTAGGCTACAAAGTAGATTATGCCTTTGCTTTCTATGCAGACAAAACCCCAACATTTAAATGGTAAATTTATGTTGCAAATAATGGTATATTTCTTCCTATCGCACTGCTTCTCTGTTAGGCTTTGGATGGATGGGTTTCAGTGGGAAAAGGAACACAAAGAGGGACTCACTAAAAGGAGTCCTAAAGTGTTCCACACTTAAAGAGATACTACACAATTTTACATATATTACACAGAAAGGCAAAATTATCATAGGCAAATAGACTTTGAACAGTAAGTCTCATTATCTACAGCAAAGTCTCATTATCAGTGACTTAAGTAATGGTAAGTTACATTATCCTAGAGTAGGGAGTGAAATCATATGGAATAGTAAATAATATAGTCAATCTGACAGCAAAAATGTCCAGCAGGAGACACTGCAACTTTTTAGAATATTTTTCCCAATTTGCTCTCACAAACATAATTTTTACATCTAATGGAATTGTTTCTGCCATCCCTTTAGATCAGCAGTACATGAGAAAAAAAATATCAAAATGAAAAAAAGGTGTTTCAGGATGGTTAGAGAAACATGGTGCTTTTGCAGTGATGTTACAGGAGAAAAGATCACATGTCGCCTGTCCTGAGGGACAGCAGCATAGGGAGCTGGGCCCAAGGAGCTTCTACCCTCAGTGAGCTGGAGCATATCTCACACTGACACTGGACAGGGCGGGAGACTGCGGGGTCATAGTTGAGTGTGGTGAGGCTATGCACAGTGTACCTGAAAGTGTTAGCTGGGGAAACAAAACGTCCTGCAGTCCTCTGCTAAACTTGTACACTCCATTTTCATTCTTTTGGTCTGATTTGTTTTATTTTGTAAATGGTCTGAAAGTCTAAGATTAAGAAATTACTGGTTTTAATAGCAGGAACGGGAAGGGCCATTCTACTGTTACTGTGTGGGCTGGCAAGGAGGAGTTTTCACACTTCTCAAGTTTCTTCCTCATTAGCTTAAGAGTTTCCCTGCTGTCACCACTGTCTCTGGTTTACTGTCAGGGACTGCCCTTTCCCACTATTGCAGTCTTATCTCATGACACTACTGTCATCTCTGGCTTCCCTGCCAGAGATGCCTCAAGAAGTGATGAAGTAACTATGGCATTTAACAACTGTCGGAGATTATTTTGTTGCCTAATTTTTTGGGCAGCTTAAATGACAGTCTTGAATTTCAGGATGTGCTACTTTCTGAAAATCAGATACACTTGATATACTTCTAGCTGAGACCTCAAAATTAGAAGTGTCCACCACCACTACTTCACTGATGGGAATTCTGGCTCTGATGGTTGCAATCCATTCCCTCACCCCATTAACACTCTATAGCAAGGTGTCACTTTTCTCTGCATTTGCACAGTGTCCAGGCTGAGGTGACTTGGGATCTTATTTTTTCCATGGTATAAGTATGATCACAATACTGACCATTATAACTGCCTTAGTGATGCTTGCTTTCTCCTGTGCAAGAGATACTCCATGATGATTTGAATCATCATCACCCTGTTTCCTGTCTTCTTCACTTTTGAAGCATGTGAAGCTTAATAATGACGCCTATCTCACTAAGAAGATGTTTCCAGATTCATTGCTCTAACATTACTTGTATCTGACAGCAAGTTTTAGTGCATTTGTTTTTTTTCTGAATAAGCATTTGACATAGAACATCTTGGTCATTGCCAAGATCCTGCAAGGATGCAAAAGCCTGTCATATAATGACTGTTTCCTTCTCTATACAGCCATTTCTTGTGCTCTGTGGATATTCTTCCAGCTCCTTCACTGAAATCCACGGACCGAGAGGAAAATCCACTGGTCATCCATTACTTTAGTCAACCTTTGATTCATTGCAATAGCGGCGGGTGCGATAACTCAGACTGAAAAAAAACCATACCAAATCAAACCAAACCAAACCAAACCAAACTAAAACAAAACAAAAACCTGGCATCTGGGTTTACCATAACTTTAGTTATAAGGCACAGGGGTTGTGTTTTGTCTTTCGTCTTTCAAAAATGGCTTTAAATCTGGACAGCTGTATGAAACCCTGTTGAATAAGAAAGTCAGGCTAGATCGAGGAAAGTGATTCAGCACCAACATGAGTCTGTGTCATCTTTGGTCTTTCTTGACTGGAAAAGGGTAAATAGTTTTTGTTCTTGGCCTTTGTCTTAAAAAAAAAAAAAGAAAAAATAAAGAGAAATGTTTGCAAATAAGAAGATTTTTACATAAATTGTATTTGTATACATTTTGCTATTTTTTCTAAATCTTCTCTTGTCCTTTGTTTGAAATATGTATTCTGCAAGTTCTGCCCACAGTACTCAGGTGTACATTATTAACTGCTGTGGGCTAAATTAAATTCTGGGATATGGAATATGACTTCTTGCTTAGTTGTCTCTAGCAACTTCCAATTACCTGAGCAGAAGAGATAGATTTTAAGGTATATTTTCCATGTTTCTTCTCAGAAAGAAATTATACTGGCAAAGGATTGATTCATCTGCCTGTCATCAAATCACTAAAAAAACCCATCAAATCACAAAAATCAGTTGATTTTTGTGGTGCTATTTTTTAGATCTTTCCTGCTTCTAGAGGAAGGTTTCTCTCCTGTTCTTCAATTCCAGTGCAACTCTTATCTTTCTTTTCACTGTGATTAGTTAATGACCACTTACATTTCTATAGTAAACATGTTACTGTTTTTTTATGTCTTTGTGCCCACGGCCACTGCTGTCTGTCAACATACTTCATGTTTTCTTTTTTAATTAGTTGCTAGAAACACCTAGTAGAAAAGCATGGAATGACGTATTGCTATGTTCTGGAGCAGTGACTATGGCACAGCTTTGAGGAACTGTTCTGTAAAGCTATTAAAAACATTTTAAAAGGCTTAAGTATTTTAAACATTAACATTTAAAGGAGTTAAATTATTTATGTCCTGGACATTTTTCTTCTATAATTGCAGCAGTTACAGAGAGAGATTGAAAAAAAGATAAATGTGTTGTTATGATACTTTAGCCAGATGGCATGGGCTCTATTTTCTGTTCTATGTCAGATCTTTTTAATTGTACAGACATGTAATTTAATTTTCTTGTTCTTCTATTCTTTCAAAAAAGATGGGAAGATGTCAGGTTGCTTTCAGCTGATTCAAATATCTTTGAATTTTCAATAACCATTCTTGATTTCTCAGCAAGTACAACTTAAGTCTAGATAAATAAAGAACAGTGTGAAGGAAGGAGAACAAAATAAAGGAAGTATTATCCTTTCTAGATAAAGAAACAGTTAAAAGTCTCTATTTAATAAAAACCAAAGCACTAACAAGAAGTGTGAAGAAGAAATATGGAAAATACAATCAAAGAAGCTGTGATCATTTCAGGAGGAGAGAAAAGTGAAATGGTCTTTCAGATCAGCAGCCTTCTGACTTGGAAATTTACACCAAACAAGATGAGTCCTTGGAAACAGTAAAGAAACACAGCAGAGACCATAAGCAGAACAATCTTAAAGAGTGCCAACTGAAAATGAAACACTGTACTAGATAGACTGTCATATTTCTCAGCACAATAGAAGTGAAAGACGCCAAAAAAACCCCAACCAAACCTAAAACAAAACAGAAAAACCCCAAACAACTAGAAAGGTGCAGGTGAGGATTAACTTATGGGGAAACATTTAAAGGTTCTGATGGTCACAATGAGGAAATATCATTGTCTCTGTTCTCTGAAATAAAAGGAAGTTGTAAACACAATGACAAAGAAAAGTGACCAAAGTGACTGTGGCATCTGAGTGTGTGCTATGCTCTGCTCAGAGGTGGACAAACCTTCTACGCTATTATCCAAAGCAGAATAAAGGAAACAACTGCTGACAAATAAGGGAAGTACAGATTGAATTTCATAAAGGAAGATCAATTCATCAACCACAATTCCTCAAGCTACTGCCTGTGGGTTAATTTTCATCCTGGAAACAGTAAACCACAGAATAATTTTAATTTCCATGTCTCAGCCAGAAAAACACACACACACACACATTCTCCACTCAAGCAGGCAAGCCAAATGAATCAGGGAGAAATAAACATAAAACCAGTTTAGCCAAATTTTTATGAAATTAAGTTAGAAGCTCTGTAAAAACCCTACTAGTGACTTCCTTTAGGTGTTCTTTTAATCTAAAAGGCTGAGTATTATCTGTATTAACAAAAGACTGACAAACCCTGAAACAGAGTGTTAAACGGGAAAAAGAAAACAGAAGATGTTCCTTATTGAGTTTATAGGTGTAAAGACACAATTTAAACATATATATAGGACAACTAATAACAGAGCTTTTAAACTCATTCTCTCAGAAAGGAAAAAGGTTCAGGAAGAGTTTGATTTTTTAATCCTTCCAGGGAGTATGTTACCAGTCAACAATGAAGTAACTGCATTCACCATAGAATCATAGAATCAGAATCATAGAATCATAGAATCACAGAATGATTTGGGTTAGAAGGGACCTTAAAGATCATCCAGTCCAACCCCTGCCATGAGCAGGGACACCTCCCACCAGACCAGGTTGCCCAAAGCCCTGTCCAACCTGGCCTTGAACACCTCCAGGGAGAGGGCATCCACAACTTCCCTGGGCAACCTGTGCCAGTGTCTCACCACCCTCACAGTAAAGAATTTATTCCTAATATCTAGTCTAAACCTACCCTCTTCCAGTTTAAAACCATTCCCCCTCATTCTATCACGACCTGCCCTTGTAAAAAGTCCCTCCCCAGCTTTCCTGTAGGAACTGGAAGGCCGCAATAAGGTCCCCCCTGGAGCCTTCTCTTCTCCAGGCTGAACAGCCTCAGCTGTCTCAGTTGCTCCTCACAGGGGAGGTGCTCCAGCCCTCTGGTCATCTTTGTGGCCCTCCTCTGGTCATCTTCAAAAACACTTGGTTGCTGAAATGTGCAACCTAAAAGCCTTTCAACTTAACTTATGTTCTGCCTTTGCTTTGGAGAAAAATACAGAAAAAATCAAAAAGTATGCCTCCACAAAACAAAAAAGCCTGGAAAGTAGATCTTTCCTGTGGACACCAAGCCAAGTCCATGGACCAGTTTGTAGTAGGGTGTCTTAGCTTAGAAATAGTTTCAATCAAGCATGACTGTACTGTTTTCAAATCCGGGCTGGGTCTATTCAGTCAGCTCAACTAATTCAGCTCCTCAGTTTTTTCCAGTTTAAAGGCTAACAGTACTACCAGTATGAGTTGAAGTCTATCTGCATCCACTGCTGTGTTCATGTCCTTTAGTCAGGCAGACTGAAGCGCACTTTGGTCCCTGTGCCTTGTGCTTCCCAGGCTCACTCTAGGCCTTCAAAGGTGTGTATGAGGCAGCAGAAAACATCAATCACAAGGACTTAGTCTAAATCTAGGCCTAACTGCCTTTGAAAGTAAATTCCTTAGAAAATTCCAGGTATTAAGTGGTATTAAATTGCAACACATTGCAAAAGAACTCAGCAGTGTCTTAGCTAGAAGAGAAGATGGAAATTTCTGAGGGACAATTAATTTTTCCAAACACTGGCATCCAGTGATCATACAGGCCACAGGGAATCCCTCCTGGATTCCAGCCATTGCTCCTGAGGGGTCTGGGCATACCAAGTGAAAGATTCCTCTCCTCAACAGAGCTCAGAGGAGATATATTTCACATCCCAGGTCTTGAAGGGGCTCTCCATCCTGGACAGACAGACTGGTGAAGCCTTTTTATGCCCTTAGGTAGAATGTGATCACTGGGAATTAGACTGGTTCAGAAAGGAGGATGTTTTTCATTTCCTAAAGGTGGCAAACATTCATCTGTTGATTTTTTTAAAGAGCTTCAGGATCCTTAGGTAGGAGGAGAAACAGGTACATTTCCTGTGAAGCACAAAACTAAACATTCACTTTCAGATCCATGTATTTGTTTTTGAATAGACTGGATTTTTGCAGGCACCTTGCTTTTCATTTTGGTTGTGCAGCTGTCTTCTGAATATAATTTTGGTGTTTGAAAACTCCTTTAGCTACATTTTTAGAGGTTTGCCTCCTAGAATAACATTGTGTTTTGATTTGGTTTATCTTGCAATATTCTGTTCTTCTTTTCTGCACCCAGCACTAGTCTCTTTCCTTGACAAAGTCAACCAGAACTAGTAGTTTTCATTCCCTATAGCTGCAAGTCTCACATTCCAAATCGCTGTGCACATATATATGAGAGAACAGGAAATCACCAGTAAAATCAGTTCTCAAAATGGGATATTTTTAATTCATAATACTTAAAATAACTTACCAAAATTTCTGAGTCAATCTGTGCTCACAGCCTCTTGAGACCAGGAAGCAGAAAGGTTGCGACTTTTGTTCTGAGTAAATCCCTCAAAAATATATGCTATAAATTTGGCAATCATATATTGGCAATGACAGAGGAAGAACAAAAGTGTTAATTCATGACCCATCAGTGTGAAACTGTCATGAAAAGGCATGATGGTTTTTAATGTTTCAGAAAAATTAGTTAAGACTGGCATAGGTGTAGGGGAATGTCTGCTATGGTATTCCTGTCCTATGAGAGGAGGCAATTAGAGTAAACATAAACTTTATTCTGTGTCTGACATAACTATTCATCAAGGAATAAATACCTGTAAATAAATGGCATATATACTAGAAAGACAAAGTCAGGAAAAAACAAACAAACAAACAAAAAAAAACCCGGATAAAATGTAAAGTTGGCATGAGTTCACTTAGGCTGGAAATTGGAAGAATTTCTCTGAAGTAGGGGGAAAAGGTTCTGCTACAGCTTTTCTTTAGAAGGAACTGGGACAGCAAAAAGATCCAAGCAATTAGCATTGTTTTCTAAAAACTGAGAATTATGTAAACCACCTCTGTGTACCTACATGGTTCCCACCTCAGCAAAAAGGCCTTTGGAAACTGTCGGCCATTTTTAATTAAAGCTGATATAAAACAATAGTAAGGTAAGTATACTTCTACAGTTTTCATTAAAATTTCTGCAGAAGGACTGGTTTTAATGACTTGACTGAGAGATTGTATTTTCTGCCCCTGTCACTCATGCTGTGTCATATTGGATGAATAACTTCATTCTTCTGTGACATTTGTTCAGATTTACCCCTCACAAAACAGACAAATTGACACCTTCAGCTGGATCATATTTTAAAGTGTTTGAATTAGATCTGTTACTAACAATGGCGCTTTTTTTTTTTTTGAGTCATATTAATGATGAACAGTTACAAATCTATCCCCATCTGGATGTACTGATTATTTCAAACACACTGAAATTTTTGCATTGTTTGTACTGTACTGAGAAATCACAGGTAGAGGAGAAATTACCTCAAGGGTGGTTTTTTGTTTCACAATTATGAAATATTTCTGTGGCAACTTCAACAATAGCTTTCATGGAACAGGAAAAACAAAGAGTTTATTTTTAGGTGCTCATTTGGTATATCCTACCCCTTAGGACTGTGCCTATTTCCTCTCTTAATAAGTCTCATCCATCTCACCATAGTGATGGACTTCTTAGCTTCATGGCTGGCTGAATCCAGTGTAAAGCAGCAGATGACAAGCCATTGCCCAAGGTTCTAAATCCACATGCACGCTTTGTATTTTGCCATAAAGTCGATGGACAGATACAGACATAGATGGGTGCAGGGAAGGGATCCTTCCCATTTCCAGCCTGTTCCCGACAGAGGCCCAAGAACCTGGGCTAAGTTGTTTTTCCATGGCTTGGTGACAGAGGTTCCAGTAGGCATCATCTGATACCCAGTGACCAGCTGTCATCAGAGGGGCAGGAGAAACATACTTGTGACATTAACAATGTACTTCTGTTGTCAGCCCCGAAACCCCCTTGAAAGCAGAAGGTGGCTGCCGTGCTGAATGCACTCCTGTGCTCAGAGAGCTCATGACAGCCTTCCCATCGTTACCACTTCTGTGTCAGACGTGCCGCCTGTTTCTCAGCTGTGAAATCTCATACGCAGAACCTTTTCTCCTTGTGCTCCTTCTCCCAGTGGACTCTCAACCTGGACTTGTGAGTACTCCCCGCACAAATGTTGAATAAGAGCAGTAACAACAGCAGCAGTAATAATAAAGGAAATTTTACTCAGGACGTTGCCTATGGCAGTCTTTAGGTATTTACGTGATCTCTGCTACACAAGCCGTGAGCAACTTTGTAGATTATCAGTGGTATTTAAACAACTACATCCTTCATTCTGACGGGAGTTAGTCACTTCAATGCCTTTAAGGATTTGTGCCTCTGGGGCTTACTCTAGATAACAGAAGTCTATGGCAGAGTCTGTGGGAGATAAACTTGAATTGCCCACATCTAAGGGCTGGGGGAAGGGCAGGCAGTACCCAGGAAGAAAGAGTATAGCTTTTCCTGCCTGCAGTGTGCCTGGCCTCCATAGAAAGCTTGGAAAGAGCCTGAAGAGCTGGCATGCTGACAGCATTAAAAATTACTGTATTGGAGGTTAGATGGGAGCTAAGGACCATGGACCAGATGAGAACAGCTTTAGAAACTGCAAATCCAAACCTTTGTCTTTCTGGAGGGAGACAGGGGTGTTTGGATACAGCTCTGGGGTTGGAAAGCCACCATCATTCGCCATCATTCGCCATCATTCGCCATCATTCGCCATCATTCACAAGGTGTATACAGCCATGAGCACCTTGCAAGCTACTGGAAACCCAGATGATCTGTTCTGCTTTGAGATTTTTGTTCTGTTTTGTTTTCACAGCAAAGGAGACACATAAATTGGGCAATATTTCAGATTTCTTAAAAGAACCCTGCTTTTAGACATGAGAAATCCCCTTCTATTTTTGTATAGCAGATTCATAATCATTCTTGAAGGTTCTCCATATCC
>NW_010160047.1:50942-51591 GCF_000695765.1 Mesitornis unicolor
AAATGCCTTTAAATCAGGCTATCTACATGTGTGAAGAGGAACATTAGGTTTTCTTTTTGATGGCAAGCAGGCACATGAGCCACTGTCAGTCATTAGTTGACTAAAGTGATTCCATGCTGCAGACAGATAGCTGCCAGAAAACAGTCAAAGAGAGAGTCTGACCCTGCTGCTCTTGCAGGACATAGGCTTCCCTTGGAAAAGGGTTTTGTATCCCATTAAGAAAGGCAGGAACTCGCCTTTAATAAGAACTAATAAGAAAGTTTATAAGAACTATTTTAAGAATGAGAATTTTTCTCTCAAAAGGTCTTTTAAGGAAAGATTAACTCTTTAAGTATTATTAAACAAGGGATAGCAGCAACATTGAATGAACCCATCTATCCAAGAATCCAAATACCCTCTTTTGGACTGACATGATTCTTCTAGAGTAGGAATAAAGTGTTTCAGCCTTTATTACTTATTTAAGGAAAAGAAAGCCACGATATTTTTTTAAGCCTCTGACAGGAAAGCATGTCTCCCAAACTGCCTTTGGAAACATCGCGGCTCTTCTTCAGATGTGACTTATCTTTTCCTGCTAAGAAACTTCTGAGGTTTGCAGCTGGCCCCAGCGCCGTGTACCCTGTGCCCTGGTCGGTGCGGAGGGCGACACCCC
>NW_010160048.1:0-1434 GCF_000695765.1 Mesitornis unicolor
TTGGACTTTGCGACTAACTTTTGCTCTCTCTTTACACACACTCATCTTTCTCTCATCTGTGCTTTCATGGTGAAGGACACCTGACACTGGAAAAAGATGATAACTTGAAGTGTGTTGTCTTTGTAGGTGGTTTTGGTCCAATTAATGAAGTTAATTCAGGTTCTGGTGAATGCATTTATCTTTGTGACACATCCAGGCAGTCTAAGTAGGACAAAGAAACTAATTCACTTCTCTTTACCTGGTCCTGAAGTGAGACTTTAGCCATTACATGCTTGCCTACTACTATCTAGTCAAGCAGTAACAACATGTTTGGCCTTAACTGATCACCAATAAAACACTATTTCTGCTGTGACTAGCTCGAAGTCTTCAAAACAGACACAGACAAAATCCACTGGATGACCTAGGGAAATCTTTATGGACTTTTTCCATGTGACTCTTTCCTTTCTCTTACGCAATGCGGTGGTAGACAAGACAATTGGCAGACAGAGGACTGCAGCTATCAAAGAAGTGAATTTCAGTGAACATCTGAGGGCATGGCCTTGTTACACAGTATGGAGGACAATAATTTTTTATGATCTGGGCCACATCCTGTCTAGCGTGAGTGATGATGCTCTGTTTGCTCTGATAATGGTAATCTCATGCGTGCAGTGTTTCAGGATGAGAAAGTTATGTGTTGTAGCGGGGAGGCTGGTAGGAGGGTTGTATGGCTGTCGTCGTAAGCATAAGAAAGAAATAGAAGAGCAGTAAAAGAACAAGCAATTAGGCAGTGCAAGTAGTTTACACAGTGTCCTAATAAGAACTGTATTAACCTCTGGCCGTAATACTGTCATACAAGTAGAGGGGTAAAGTCTTGAGTAAAACAAAATAAAAGTAATGGCCAATCATATATCTTTATTTACAGCTTTGTCTCCTAGACTACTCTCTTTCTTGGGAATTTATCTCATATGCTCTGGTTAAGTCATGATCATCTTAGAGACAGATTCCTGTTCCAATCCTTTGTTTTGTTGATCAGGTGCCCAAAACAGTATTCAGTTGTACATTTTGGTTTTTGGTGGTGGTTTTTTTTTTGTGGTGGTGGTGGTGTTGTTTTTGTTGTTGGTGGTTGTTTTTTTTTCAATTTAGGGGAAATGTCAGTCCAAAGGGATTTCATCCTATGCCTTCAAAAGAAAAAAAAATAAATCCATTCTTCATCAGGAGAGAGCAAGAAATAAAGAACCCACCATTTCTTAATAGTTGATTCTGGTAGTTAACCTTTGCACTAATTGCAGCATCTTTTACCTCCATAAAACAAACAAAATGGAATCACATGTTGGTGAGCTTATAAATTCCCTTTTGCATGAAACTTCAAGCAACAGCAATCCAGGGTAAATGTGTATGATCTGAAAGCTGTATTCACTCTTGGAGTGAATCTGAATGAGTGATTCAGCTCTGCTG
>NW_010160048.1:1465-25479 GCF_000695765.1 Mesitornis unicolor
CACGGAGCAATACCTGGTAATTTAACAATCTCACAGACACGCTGCCTCACCTCTTATAAGAACAAGGTATATCCAAGACTTTAATTCACACCATCCTGGTTTAAGTTTGGCACAGCTGTGCAATATTCCTAAGCTGTTGTCCAGTCAATCAGACTGCCATTTTCTCTGTTTCTGCGGCATAATCTTGTTGATTAAAACCCCAGTTTATGTTAGCACATATCCAATGTAAACATCTAGTGATTCTGGCCTTTAGAAAATTTATCTCCTGATGCATCTAGCTGAAAACTAAGTCTTTCTCTTCTGATACATGGAGGCAGGAAGGAGAAGAAAGGGTAATACCATTAATGTCCCTCAGAAAAATTATTAACATGTACAAAAACAATTTTGGAGGAATAAAGTTAAACAAAACGTAGCATTATCACAGATTTCACATCTTGTGCTTTGTGGATAGACATAATACCTTTCCTTTTGCACTAATGTAACAACACTAATTCTGCGCCAACAGCCTGTTGTGTTAACATTCTCCTCTGATTATGTCCACAGAGACTTGTAACAACATGCCAAATACAGCAGGGACTTGTACAATGTTTTGACTTCATTTCTGCTGTTCAGTGTTAGACTCACTTTTCGAACGAAGGTGTGTAGACAGTCCTGTTCTCATTAAGCTTAATGTTAATTTAAACTCTGATTTTGAAGGAAGCAGCACTGGACTTCTGTGGAACATAAACTGTAAGATATGAAGCAGAGATGAAGTAAGGCTCTCATTCTGCCCTGCTAGTCTGTGCAGTGCATGTAGGAATAGAAGGTAGGTTACCATATGCTTGTCGCTATGGAGAGAAAATCATGCATGCCCACTTTCTGGTTTGACTTCACACACGTCCTTTGTAACATCATTCAATAACATATGGAAAGATCTTGGACCACATAATCTGCTTATGTAATAGGCATAAAACTGATGACTTTCAAAGGACTATACTAGCACAACACTCTCCAGGTGAGGATGTAAGGTATGCTGAACTGCAGACAAATAAGCATTGCTGTCCTTGCAAGTAACAAGATGAGTGCTTTTTTAATATAGGATTAATTTTGTTGAAAGCAATATAGCTTTTCACAAAGTCACAGAATGTCTGGGACTGGAAGTGACCTCTGGAAGTCATCCGGTCCAACCTCTCTGCTCAAGCAGTGATACCTGGAGCTGGCTGCCCAGGACCACAGTCAGACAGCTTTCCTCTCTTCAGGTACTCATACATGCTGGTAAGATGCCCCTTTTTAGTGTGCTTCACTGAATAGTTGGCTGTGCAGATGATGTGTGATGCTTCTGTTGTTTTGTATTTCCTGGCAAGCCAGTGCTAACACCTGCTGATACAGACTTAATAATTAAATTAGAAAAACATTAAATAAGCTATGGGTTACAACTTCAAACAACCCACGTGCTGATGTTTCAACACTGAAATCTGAGTAAAAAGACTGATTTACAGAATGTCTTCCACAGGCAAATTCTGAAATGCTACCATCTTTTGTGAAGAATTCACTCTCAATTTTTGTCATCTTCTTGTGAGCCCAGAATAAGCAAACTGATCCATCCTTGGCATTTCTCATAGCAATTCTGTTTAAGAAGCTAAATGCTCATAGAAAAACCAAGTCCTGATTTATGTGCTAATTGCTATTACAACAGACAGATACACTATTTGAGGGTCCTGTCCTACCTTCCAACACATGCATTAAATTTTTGTTTGAAGTCAGGGTACTGCTTTTGGGGTACCTGTTTATGAGCAGGCTCAGAGTCACTGCCCTTGCCAAGGGATTCTTCAGAAGGAAAGATGCTGGAAGTGATGTAGGGACTTTAAGGCAGTTTTCCTAAATGTCTAATTTAGGAAATCAGTGCCCCCCATCTATCCATCCTACCCCTAAGACAGCATCACAAACAGATGCTCTGTACTTGGGTTCTGACAGCAGAGCAAATCATGGCCAAGTGGTGTAAAGTGTTCCCAGGATTTGTTTCCTGGCATCTGTCTCTCCTGTCAGTTCCATTAGGCTAGATTGCCTGGAAATGCTGAAGTGATGCAAGCTTGGCAAACTCCCCCCACCTTGGCAAACAACTTCTCCAGTTGCTGCTAGATCTCTCAGAGGTCCCCTTTCCAGGCACAAGTATTCCGATAACTAATTGGAGAGATTTAAACACACAATCGGACTGCATGAAAGGGGAAAGCCCACAGGAGAACTCAGGGGTGGGTACAGCTTGCAAAGGGAGCTCAGGTAATTCAGTTCTTCAGGGAAATCAGTGTTGTGGTTTAACCGCTTGCTAGTTTGGATGGACTAAGAACTGTTCCCAAAGCTTTAATGTGCACACAGTTATTGTAAAGCAAGGCTAAAACTGGCAGCTAAACCCTTCTTTCTCGAGTAGAGCAGCTGCTCCACTGCTGCTGTGAGTGGCCCAGCCTCCTCTCACACTTTCTGCTCCCAGCCATCTGTCCAGCGCCCTCCACAGTGCCCCAGAGGGCTTTGAGGTTCCCAGTCCCAAAGAGGGCACCAAGGAACATTGCATCTGGGTTCCTCCTGGGTCTGCTCACCGTAGCTGACACCGTCACTGGCATTTTAGTGGAAAACATAGCTGTTACGGGTGGGGGAGTGGACAAAGTGCAGGGACATGGACTCAGAAAGAAGAAACAAACTAAATCCTGTATTGCTAAAGCCTGCAGGTAGGGTGTCTTTCTTAAACATCAGACAGCAGGCATGGTAAGGAGCATTCGAGGGATACTAGGTTTATCCCAGGAAACATCTAATTAGCATAAGAGGAAATGAAGCAGGTTTTTTCCTGAAGGAATAGTGGGACAGGGGACACAAAGGCACATATGTGCCACCTTTTAGATGAGAGTGAAAGCTGAATCCTGGAATCACCTCTTCTAACTCATTTCCAGTGCTTAACAGCATTAAACCCAGTTTGTTGTCCTGTCCCTGGCAGGATGCCATCTGATATTCTCCTTCAAATATTGTCCAGAAATATGGTATATTTCTGTCACCTGCCGTCATATTTTGTTTCCTGAGGTGGTGGAATTCTGTTGTGAGTTAGGATATAAAAATCTAATCTTCACCACAGCTCTCATATTTACTGGCTAACGAGGGCCAGTGTATGATGCTACGTACTTGGCATGGTAACACTCTTCACTACTACAGCTGAAAGCTACCAGGAGGTCTTACTATATTACAAACCCTGTGGAGTCTACAATAAGCATAGTGTATATTAAAATACAATGGGTTTTTTTATAAATTACTACATAAAGAGAGACTGAAGGTAGGAAGTTGATGAGCACTATAGATAACTAATATTGTTTCAATAAATGCTGGTTTGTGAGTTATTTTCTATGCCATTTTATTGATCTATTTCCATTTGTAGTATAAGCCCCTGTATTTGGCTCTAAGCTGTTTACTGATATTGTTGTGATGGGCAGGAAGGAAACCATAGCAATCTGCAGAGAATGTGTAAGGTGCTGAGGGCCCGCAATTGAAAAAAATCTCATTATCTTGGATATGACTATAATTCTGTTACCACTAATGTTTCTTCAGATTAATATCCATCAAAATCTAGAAGACCTTCTATGTGTAGGTATAAAAATCCGAATCTCTGAATACCTTTTTGGAAAAATGTCCCTTTTTGTCTTATCAAATTGCATCTGGATTCCACTTGTACTGTAGTCTCGTGCTACTGCTAACTAGCAAGTCTCTCTGCATTTCACTTTAATTCAAAGGAAAAATAAATGGTGTGGCCTCTAATGCACACTAAGGAAGAAAACAAAGTTGCTTTGGTAAATATTTGATTCAATATAAGAATGGATCCAGTTTCAAGAACTCATTTTTCCTGGGCATGGTGCTTACATTTATGGAAACTTTCTCTTTGCTGTCACAGGGACCTGAAAACCTTCTATTCGAAATGAAATGAAACCAAATTAATTTACCCTGCTCTTGTTTATGAGGTTGCTTTGTTAGACTGTGAAAACAGAAAGATGATAGCACAACAGGAAGGTATTAGCGCTTGCTTTTTCTGGTGCAGGGACACTGCCGGGACTGTCTGAGACCTGGTGACACGATTGCAAAACAAATTGCCATTGTTAGGTTTTGAAATCTCTACAGAAAATACTCATCGCATTCCCCTAGCAACCTGTTTCTCATGGATGCTGAAAAACCGACCCCTTCAAGGCCGAGCAGTTGCGATGGTTCATGCACGGCTGCAGACTGGCAGCCAATGGTGCAGGCAGCCCTGCTGCTTTTATGCTGTTCTGGCTCCCTGCCAGGAGCACCCTTTCCCTTCTTGGTGACAGCAGGGGCCAGTGCAAACTCAGGGCTGACACACCTACCACCTCACATACCAGGCCAAATAGTGCTAATTACATTAATCAAAGGATCCTCTCGAAGCATAAGATGATGTTTTGACATTGTGGAGGTGATGAAGCTACTTAATATTCAGGCTGCCATCCCACAGTACTTCTGTACCCACAGTAATCCATGAGTGTAAGCTTTGGTTTGAACATGTACTATGTTACACGGACTTACATGTTCTGCTGTATAGATGATTAAGTTTATTTTTAAATAGAATGGGTTTATTTGATCTCTCCTGCTTACTCACAGTAGCCTCTGAAGTCAGAGACCTGCTTATGCAAGCAATCTGCAGGAAGCAGGGGGAGGGTGAGGTCCAGGCAGCTCTTACAGCCCTTTCAGTTTGTTGGCAATAGGGTAGTTTTAGTACCCCTCAGATGCAGATTTTTTATACTTCTCTCCTGAGCTGTGGTACTGTGACAGCCACAGTCTACTGGTGAAAGCTACAGCACAGCAAAGCCTCATCTAGCCATCTAGACACGACTGACCTAATTATTCCAGGCAGTTGTGCATCTTGGAGCTCTGCTGGTTGTAAGTTGTTAGTAATGTGGTGTGCAAATGAAACTCTTTCTACTCTACCCTCTTACTGTTTTTGCAGGTGGCTCTTACCATGGCATCTCCACTCTCTAACTCTTCCTCAGCCCACACTCTAGTCTGTGGCTGCCATACTCCCTCTCATTCTGCATTTTGTTGCTTTATTATTGCATGGCTACTTTTAAAATGCTTAGAAATACACAGTTTCACAGCCTTCTCACTATCTGCTGCTACAGCTGCTAAAAAACTATATTGTGGAAGTTGTTCTCCTGAGCTATTGGATTTGAGGAAATGGTTTCTCCATTGAATAATGTGGTTTTGCACATGTGCAATACTCTTTACATAAAACGGTCAGACACAGAATGGTGGGCAACAGGCATCTCACCAATTAAACTGCTTCTCTTATCAAGGACTGCACTTGTCGAGGCTGTGTGAGACTGCAGTTCAGCATCTCCTGATTCAGGAGATCACAACACAATTCTGTGACAAAATCACTCAGATATTGGTGGAAGTGGGATGTGAACCCTTCTGTTCTGTCTCTGGCTCATGTCCTAACCATTTGCATGCTGCTGCTTGAGAAGCAACTAAAGGTACCACACAAAGCAGGACTTTCAGCAAGAACAGCCCCGCTGCCCATGCACAAGCCTGCCTCAAAACCAGGAAAGGATAACAGAGGGGCAAGGAAGCAGGGCATTGAACAGGGGTCCCATGTCCTCAGTGGTCAGAAAGGAGACCTTGCTTCTCTGCTCTGTTCTGCTCACACTTGACCTTAGTGCTTTTGTCACACAGGCTGCAAAAGAAAACTTTTTCATTTGACTAAAATGAAAAGGTTTATTGGTACAAAAGGGATTTTTTCAGGTTTCCACTTAACTGGCAAGAAATGAAGAATGAAGAATTAAATGAAGAACAAATTGTTGGAACTTGATACTAGGTCAAGGACCAGCATTTGTAGTTCTCATTCAGTAGTTTGACTCCTCGCACTCCCTCCTCCCATGAACTCTGCTGCCAGGTGTTCTCCAACCTACATGGTCATCTCACCTCATTCATCCTAATTGTTTTCCTAGCCCATGGAAATGTGCTGGCATCAGCCACCATTTCACAACATCCCTCCTCTCTCTCCCTGGGCTCATTCTCCATTTATTGGTTTGCTGTGCTATTACCCTCAACTCAATTTCAGGTCTCATTTTTCTTCTGAGAAAGGTGCATTGCTGAACCTCCTTGCAGGTCAGCTCTGGAAGCAGAATAGGAGGGTAGCGGGCAAGTCACCCACCTGGTTCACTCCCTCCTACCTGCATAAGAAACAAGTGTGAGGCAGCTGTGGACCAAAGCTAGGAATTACCTTTTTGCTTAATGATTTTTTTTTTTTGGTGATTGCTTTGTGATCAGCATTTGCTTTGTGATTTGCTTTTTGGGGGAGTTTCATTTCCTAACATCAACAGTTGTCCCACCATTTCTGTTCCTGGCATGTAAAACACGCTTCTGGAAAATAAAATATCTGCGAACATCCACAGAAACATTTAACCAGCTGTTTCACAGATTTCACTTTTTTCTGGTTTTTGTTTAGTTTTGCTTTGTTGGGTTTTTTTTGTTTTGTTTTGGTTTGGTTTTTTTGGCAACTTTTTTACTGTATTTGTTTTATAATTCTAGCTTCTTTCTTTCCCAACATGCACCACTTGTGACCACCTTCCCATGCTGTTGCCAGTTTATCACAGTACGGTTTGTTTTGGTAATGTTTAGTGCACACAGGTGACTCATAGGTGGGTTGTAAAAGCCACCCAGCCTTGGGTTGCCTTGAGGCGAGCATGGGGAGCTGTGTAGACAGCTTAATTCTGAGTTGTCTGGTAAGCCCAAAACTGAACAAGGCAGTGTGGCAAAGAACTGAAACCTGAGTGGAACCTTGAAATCTGTCAACAAACAGTATGCCCTGAATCTCAATCAAACCACCATTCAGTTGCCTGAGAAGGTAAGATAAAGAGAAGCAGAGAAGTAGAGCACATAGAAGTGAACCTCACCCACAGATAAATAGAGAAAGATAAGGAGAAACACCGTCAAAGGTAAACATTTCAGGTGATATAATCCACTCAGGCATGCTCCAGAGGGAGCAAAACCCCTAAAAGTCAGGCTGGGAATTGGAAGTCGCTTCTCCAACTGTACAGCTGGCCTGTGAGGAGACCCTTTCCCCCAGATCAGGATGTCGGCCAAGGTAACCTCCCTGGGATTGAGAGCCCTTACCTGGAGGGGTAATTGAATAGTTGGCATGCTTTAAGTTTGCAATTGCAGGTGATTAACTAACAGGTGTCTAATATTTAGTGTTCTTGTGGGTTGTGATGCTGCAATACTTTAATCACCTGCAGGTTGTAATAATGCATTCCGTGAACCTCTTGTGGTTAAACTGCAATAGTGCATTTCTCCACTGTATCTGTGAAACCTGCAATAGTGGCGTGTGGAATCATAGAATTACAGAATGTGTTTGGTTGGAAGGGACCTTTAAAGAACATCTGGTCCAACCCCCTTGCAGCGAGCAGGGACAATGTCACTAGATCAGATTGCTCAGAGACCCATCAAGCCTGACCTGAATATCTCCAGGGATGGGGCCTCCACTACCTCTCTGGGAAACCTGTTCCAGTGATCTACCAACCTCATATTGAAGAACTCTTTCCTAATATCCAACCTAAATCTACCCGTTTCTAGTTTAAAACCATTATTCCTCATCCTATCACTACATGCCCTAGTGAACATGCCCAACTTTCTTATAGGCACCTTCCAAATATTGGAAGGTTGCTATAAGGTACCCCCAGAGTCTTCTCTTCTCCAGTCTGAACAACCGCCAACTCTCTCAGTCTGTCTTCGTAGGAGACATGCTCCAGCTCTTTGATCTTCTTTGTGGCCCTCCTCTGGACCTGCTCCAGCACTTCAATGCTCTTTTTGTTCTGGGGACTCCAAAGCTGGATGCAGTACTCCAGATGAAGTCTCACCAGAGTGAAGTAGAGTGGGAGAATCACTCAATCTGCTGGGAGGTGATCTGCTGGTAGAAATCTGTACATGTTGTTCAAATAAATTGTTTTCTTCAACCCTGCAGCTGAGTCTCTTTTTGGTGCAACAACCACACTGCACCTTGAACCTTTTGGATTCTGAAAGTGGCAATCCCCAGAACTGAGCAATCACAGGAGTATTTCAGGGGTTGGTTTATTTATGGTACTATTACACTTCTGGCACACATGCTGCAACAAGAGCACTGAAGTCCTCACCTAGGCTTAAAAAAAAACCAACCAAAAAAACGTGCATAAAATAACAGAAATTAGACATCTGTGTTTTTTAAAAATCTAGTGAAAAATATGTTCATTTAGGACCTGACTTAAGTTTTGTACCTAAGTCCAGCAGTATTATATAAAATGAGCAGATCCTCTTTTCTTCCCCAATCACCATATAGTCCTTTCCTTTGTTTAGAGATTTTTAACTGAAACGGAACTAAAATAATCCGAAAGTCTTCACATGAAGAATAAGATAAGCCTCCTAGAATATCACTAATAAATGTAACGGAATCACATTATATATATGAAAAGTTTCTGGATTTATTCTCCTTTTTCCCCCTTTTCCTTTTTTTCTTTTTTTTTTCTTGCATCCCAAAGGCAGATGACTGCAAATTGAGATTTTCAAAGTGATGCAGAGGATTGATTTTAATGGCAGATGCATGGCTAATCCCATGCAACGGTTTCAGATCTCAACCCTCCCTTCTTAGTAACTGGCTGCAAAAGGCTGCAGAGTTAATCTGTGAGCAATGCAGATGTCTGTGATGCATTTCTTTACAGCACAGATGTCTGGGCACTGTGTACTTATGACCCAGGAGGGCTGGGGATTTATTAGACACGGGCTTCTATGGGTCTGACTGCAGCATCATTGCAGTCAGCTGCAAAGACTTTTGGCTAGGGCTGGGGAAAGCCCCCCATCTCCAGGCTCCCATGCTTTGGGGCAGGGATGGCATGCACCCCAAGTCTATATGCATGCATTGGTGCAGTCACTCTCCTTGGACAAACCACAGTTGCTGCTAAAGGAGGATCTGTGATGGGCACCACTGGTGTCCCAAAATACCTACAGCAATCTGAGTCCCCAAAGAGGTCCTTTTTTCCCACCATAGAGTTCTGCACTGGCTACTTGTCTACCATTTGCTGCAGCAAGCCGCCTCAAGCATCCCATATCCCCCTTCTTCTCATGTGGCCCCTCTGCTGTTGCAGTTTAGGCAGAAGTGCCTTTAACACATTGAGGTCCCACCACAACCTGTACCTCTCCCAGTCACTGTGTCTGTCAGAGCTCAGGAGCACCCTGGGTTTGATACTCTTAAAACGAGCTTTTGCTGCATTTTCCTTGGAGGACATTTGTGGGCTGGTGGTGAGTGCTGGTGTCACGAGGAGGGCTCTGAGTCCCTGCTTAGCTGCACTCCCTGGCACAGTGATTCAAAGCTGGAAGGGAAAGTCACTGCTCGTAGCTAAGCAGCAGGAGGGCAGTCCTGCGATGAAATAGGAATATATGTTGCCTGTTTACAAGTATGACATTTAATTGTTAGTAATAATGCCATGAATTGTAATTATGTCTATTGCAGAGAGGTTTGTCTGTGATAAAGGAAAGCAACAAATGGTATTATCTGTGAAGATATTACAGAAAATATAAATCTTGCCTTTGCAGTGTGGCTGGTGCACAGGTGACAAGGGGTGCAAGGGGCAACCAGGGCTCCAGGGAGGGTGCCCAAGCCCCAAGAGAAGGATCAGGAGAGACCTTGTGGGAAGGAGGAGACCTTAGACTTGAACTTGCGAACTTCCCTGTGGAGACAGAGGATACAGCCGCAAGGTTCTTGGGAGCCAGTTGGGGTCACCACCTGGTGGCCTGCTGGGATGCTCAGAGCCATAGGACAGAATGCAGGCAGCAGAGCAAGGGGTAAAGCCTGATGCCTGCTTCCTACCCTGCTCCCAGTGCTCAACGTGCTTGTAAAAGCAACAGAGGTTCCCATCTCCTCATTCAGATGTGTTTTAATTCTGCCAGAAGGCTGAAAGTGACTGCAGGAGAAGGTTATTCACAGGCAGAAACAGCTGGATTCCCCCTCAGGCTCATTTCTTTAGGACCCAGGCTTAAAATATGCAGTTTTCACCATCTGCACCTTTTTTCAGATTAAAGGAAGCAGCTGTAAAGTTGTGAAGGATAGAGCACAGCTGATTGCCTCAGCAACCTGCCTTCCTCTGAAATGAAATGCCAGCTGTCTCAGAGATGACCCTGAAGCTGGTGTAGAGGCTTGCTCATGTCTTTTCTTCACATTTTTTCACCACAGAGGGGCCACAAGTGATGCACACTGTGGTGAAAGGACAAGCTCAGCTGCTACCACAGCTTTATCTTGAGTTCGTTTTTCTCTGTAGACATTTTTTCAGCTGTATGGATTTATAAGAGACATTTCCCTCACATGCTCGGCTGATGGGAGTTTTGCATGGACTGAGTATAGGATACATAAGATGCTACAGTCAGAATTGCACAGACTGATTATCTGAGGAACAGACCACTTCCAAATGGCCTTCTTAAAATATGTTTAAGAAGAGGGAAACAACTATGTGATTTATTTCCAAAGAGCATGACAAAAACCTCAGTATAATCTTGCAATGTTTTTCCTGCTGGTTGTCACATGCATTCACCAAAGAGGTCTGTATTTATTTCAGAATTAATTATGCTAACATAGAAACAGGAATGGTCAATTATCCAGCCTCTGCTCTTCATCTTGTTGTTCGGCTGGCGGCAGATAACCAGCAGTACATTATTTAGGTTATAAGGATTCAGAATGATCAACTTAGGCTTTCTCCCTGATTTTTTTTATTCTGCTTTATGGAGAGATTCCGCCACAGAGTTTGGGAAAGGCATGAAATCACTGACTGCAAGACAAGAAATTATTTTATAAGAACAAACGCTGGTTGCCATGGTTTCTGAGGCAGAAACTCCAAGGTCATTCCCTGAAAATTCTTCACAAGCAGAGCCAGCAGCAAGGATACTCCCTCACCTCGCCAAGTAAGCCTCTCTTGCCTATGAACACAGTCCTCCTGTCTCCACTGGTATGCAGCTTCCTGTTGGAGCCACAATAATCCTAACACAGATAAGAACATGATGTGAAAAACCTGCACTGTGTGTCTGAAAGCAAACAAAGTCGAGCCTGGATTTACAAGCCTGTCGGTTTTCCTCGTTAGCTGTTTTCTGGCTCCTCCATGTGTCTGTTGGAAAACCCAACCTGTCTGCCGTGTTTGCTGACCGGGGAGCTGCGGGTTCAACTGCAAAACTTTCACCTGAAGTTTTGGGGTCCATGCAAGGAACGGACTACAGCAATATGATGCTCTGGTAGCCATTTTATTACACACAAAGCAAGGTTTTTATACATTTCCAGCACTCTATGTTTACATCTATCTGACTCCTAATAGGCTGCGCGCGTTACCTACCCCGGCTAAACTAATATATGATTGGTTAAAAGTTCTCCGTCTCCAGTCTATTTTTCTGTGTTCAGTGTCTTCTTCATCTTCTTCATTCCTCTGCCAAGTTTCCATTCTCAAGCGCTCAAGGTCATTCCCATCTCACGGTTGCATGCCTCCTGTCACACTTTCTCACACAGACTTGCAGTTACAGTGTTTCTATGGCCCAGGCCTCTACATCGAAGGAAATGTCAGGGCAGCCCTGCACAGAAGGGCCAAGACATGGACAAACAAATGGAAAAAGAAGCAGAGATGAGACCATGCATTTGCAGTTATGCTGGAAAAATGTGGAAAGCTACATTTCATGGGTTTCTGCTCTGGGTCTGAAGTACAGGCAAAAATATGTTTCTTTCTGTGATTGAGGTCTATGGCATCATTACTGCTCCTGAATACCTCAGTACTATGCTTATGAACTAATGACCAAAAAAAAGACAGCTTCATATACACATGCAAAACCCAGTTCTGTAACCCTTCAGCATCTCACCAAAATGCCACAACTTTCTCACTGCTGAAACACAAACCTGCCAACACAGTGATTACATGAAATCTCCAGTTACACTGGAACTGCCAGGGCAAATTAACAGATAATAATATTCAGTGGTTTGTTTAAAATCACAAATTTTCATTCTAACATGAATTTACAGGGCAAGGCACATAAGTCTTTTGCTTACTTGTGTACAAATGCACAAAACTGTGTGCACAACTATGCCATAACAAACTACAGTTTACTAAACTTGGCTTATGTGAAAAGTAAGTGAATCCCTCTAAGATGTGTCCAAAGGCCTTAATAGTGTAGCAAGCATATTTCTTCGCACAATAGGTTATGTATGTAGTGCCTCAGTCACCACTGCTGTAAAATCCATGACCCTTGAGTACTTGCTAATTTCAATATCTGTCAATTTAAAACCAGAAAAAAAGGTATCGGAGATCAGAAGTTACCTGGGAAACAGCTATATTTAAGTGATAGAAATAACATTTTGCAGTGGATCACTGGCTGCAGGGTCAGCAAAACCATAACTCTCAACCTGCCAAGCCTCCATCATAGCAACTGAATGTCTCGTGCAGAGGGAAAAATCTTTGTTATTAGAGCACTGGGGGGTGTACAGGCTTGCCAGTGCAACAAACTCCTTTCTGATGAGATTCCTGGAGCTAGATAGGCATGAAGTCTGTGAGTGGGACTCGACTTGCTGCTAGCTTGCTATTCAAATCAGAAGAGATCGATGCACAAGTTACTACAGAGAAAGAGAAGTACAGATAGAGATTCAAAAGCTGAATTTTACAAATAATTTAAGGACCCAAGATCTGCCTAAGTCCTACTTTCAGCATCTGAATTCCCAGCTACCTTCTTAACACTTCAGCACAACTGCCAGCGCTACTGGAAGCATGTTACCTCCATGGCACTGCAATTATGCCATAAAGGTGCCTAAATGCACAGTGCTTTGTTTCAGCATTTGTGTAATCTTGCCTCAGATTAAACAGCTCTGTAATCCACTGACACTTAGCTCCGCTCAGGTATTGCAATGCCTGAGTCTGGCTCCGGGTCTTTGGAGGCTTTTATCAAAAGTACAAATAGAAATTCCACAAATGGTAAATAATTAGAAATGTTCTTATCTGGTACTGGCAAGGGAGTCAGTGTGTACACTATAGCTGTGACCCTGTCCTGGAAAGCAGAACAACACCACCTGGTGTTTGTCCACCTCTGTTTCATTATCTGTCCTTGAAGGGCTCATGTTGACCTGTTTGTGCCCTGATTTTCTCAGCTTTCAAAATAACAATTATATGTTCCCACACTGAAGATTTCTCTGTGATTCCTTTGTGAAAGCCAGAGGGACCTCTTCTACAGCAGTTCAGATGCTGACTCCTCATAATTTTCTCACAAAAGCATTTTTTGATCTGTCTTACCGTCATGTTCAGGCTCAGGTGAAAATTGCTGAGTGAATCAAATATATGGGTTTCAACCTGTTGTATCCCTCAAAATGATTTTTCATGGGGAAATCCACTTTATCTAGGTATAGATACTTTAGCTGAATGTATGTATTGATAACATTTCTACAGGACTTACCATTTCAGAAAAGAAAAGGAAAAAAGAAAAAAGAGAAAAATAAAAAAGAAAAAGAAAAAGAGAAAAAGAAAAGAGAAAAAGAAAGAGAAAAAGAGTGAAATTATAAACATATTCAAAATACCTTATTGAGAGAGTTTTGGTTTTAATTATGTTATCTCTGTCTGTGGTGTGAAAAAAAACCACTTAAAAATCTGCCCCTCTGTCTCAAACTAAACAAACCAATATTGAAGATTAAATTATATTTTTCAGCTGTACCATAAGCATCCACATAATTCAGAAATCCTAAGAAATAAAGAAGAGCACAGTTTCAGGCTGTCCGTGTAACAAATCAACAGATTATCATGATCGAAGCAACCAGAAATTACTATTTCAGCATAAAATTTCCTTTCTAAACTTTAAAACAAACAAGTTTGATTTCTTTAAGGAATCTGCAGGGAGTCTGTGTTAGGCATTGTGATGGTGCCCACCATGCCAGCAGAGTGGGTAATTTCCCTCCCTACCCTAGTACACACATCCAAGATGAAATTCCTGCAGTTCTTCCCTTGCTACATTTAAGATTCGTATCAGTTTTCTGCTCACTAAATCCTAACCTTTCCTATGTAAGTCTGTCCCACAGTCTGACACAAGCTGAGTTGAGAAGAAGAGGGGCACATATAGAGGCTATCATTGTGATTAATATTTAAAATACCATTTAGGCTGTCTCTGTCTTTTCCTTCCACTTTGTTCCTATCCAAATTCTGATTTTTGAAGTCTTTATTCTACCTTTTCCCATCATGTTTGTTCTTTCCTTTTTTGTTCTTTTGAAAAGAATTTTATTTCTTTTTTTTTCTCTATTTTTTTTGCTATTTCATAACTTAATTTTTCCCCTTAATTCAGTCTCTCTGGTGGCATTTTCTCATTGCAATAGTCCCTTTCCCAGCACATGCACGTGCAAAACCCATGGCACTCCCCGTGCTTTTCTTTCTGATTTATTTCCTCGCTGTGTCTCCAGCCTTTCCCTCTCCTTGTTCTCAAGGCTGCTTTGCTTTTCCCTGCCTGCTCAGCAGCCCTTCTCCTCTCTCTCTCCAAACCCTCAGCCCCTCTGCTGACACTTGCTCATGGGAAGAAGACCTGTGGGAAGAAGATGTTGAAGAAAGAAGATGGGCCTACAAGGCTCTCTTGTGTTCTCTGGCTCTGGTACAGTCCAGCCAGCTTTTTCCTACATTTTACCTGAGCTGTAGCACAACAAACTGTTGGATAGTTTTTCATCACCAGTTACTTTTGGTGTAGTCTGAAACGGAGATGTTTTCAGTTCGTTTAAAATTAAGCATGTAAGTGATTTCCTTTATCTAAGCTAATTAACTGATGATACTCCAAGTGAAGTCTGACACCCTGTTTGAGTATGTAACTGATCTTTCTCTGGGAAGAGAGCACTGATATAAAGAAGTTAAAAAAAAACACCTAACCAAAACCAACCAACATTTTGAAAGCAAAAATTAAACTTCGTCCAGGGAAGAGTTTATGTGTGTATGTAAGACCAAAAATACATGCACATAAACATAGAAATAAGTTAACTTTGTAAAGATATATGTATGCTTATACATACTTGTAATATTTTTCATCTTACCTCCACCTCTGCCCAATTATAATTTACTTACCATATACACACCCTAATTTTCTTGTACAGATTATATTTGTTTGCTAAAATTATTCTACTATACAGCAAAATACCATCAGTATGGCAGTTATGTGATTAAAATGAAAATGCCTCCCACAGTTTCACAGTAAAAATAACAAACTACATCTCCCAGCACAGGTTACGGACAAGAAGCAAGACTCTTTCTCTACAACCACCCTCTCAGCCTGCATTACAGAAACAAATGTGTTTTTCCCCATCCCATGAATTTACTCTTGTTCTCCATGATTGAACAGGAGAGAATTCTTCAGGCGAAAATATCTTGAGCTGAACTTCAGGAGGGTTTTATGATGCTGTCATTTGCATCCTTCAAGCTATGAGATTTTTGTAATTTAGATGTCAGTGTAATTCACACCTTCTCCAACCCTACTTTCTTCCCCTAGTGAAGGTTTTGCAGAGGTGTTTGCATATACATGTACACAATGTGCATGTTGGTAGGATCATTTTGTGATTTGACCTATGTTGAATATGAGAGTAAAATCAAAGGCATGAGAGACCAGCTGGGTCTGCCAGTATTATTGTGCTGACCATTCACCCATTCTTGTGGGGGTAGGCTGGCAAAATGCCATGAGACAGCTTTGTACTAATAAATACCTTCTGATGTATTAAATAGGGAAATGTGTTTCCAGTTCCTGCTTCCTACATCAAAAAGACACATCATGTGGACCAAATCAAATTATATACAAAAACAAGAGAGGGGGAAACACTCAAGTCTATCTGCTTTATGTCACCCCATAATAAAGGATAAATTCTCCTATTTCTGAACGTTAAAACTTAATTCAGAAGAGTATGTCTTATCAATAAAATCATGAATCCCCATAGTTATTAGTTTAATCTTTTAATCTGTGTTTCCCATCTACAGTTTTGTTCAACCCAACTTAGAGCCAAGAGACAAAAAACCCCTTTTCTGCTTCACACAGAAGCATTTTGGGAATATCAGTAAGGAAGTTCATGGAGTTACCTGGATGTAAAGCAACAGCAAGGAAGGAACCCATCTGTAGTCATCTCTTGTCATGTCTCATGTGGAGCTTAGCCTGGTAAAGAAGGACTGCTTCTGTGATCCACTCCCTGAGCAATCCTGTAGAGGTACAGAAATGTCTTATCTTGACTTGACTTGATGACCTGATGTCAGACATCAAAACCTTGTTCTACCATTTTATCCCACATGGTGAATTTCTGGGACGTTGTCAAGATTCAGTGTTCCTCTGGTGTTTCAGCCAGCCACTGTTGCTTCCTCTAGCAGCTGGGCTTTTAAAAAATATCCTTACTGTCCTTTTGGCCATGAATATACATTATTCTGGGGCCAAGAACCAGAAAGACAGCAGTCTCAGGGGAAGGAGTGAATCTAAATCTCTGCTGTACTATTTCAGCTACCTGGTGAACCTCTGAAGGAGAACTTGGCCATGCCCTTCAGTGTCAAATGAATTACTGCCCATGAGATCTAAAGAGCAGCTGTAAAATGCTGGAGGACCCAGATACTGTTGGAGGGTATTAATGAATGCAACAGGAAGAAGCCATGGAGTGACTTGGAGCCTCTGGAAGATGAGTAAGGACAAGGAAAACCTGTGCTTAAAATCTGTAGGCCTAGGGGTACATGAGGCCTTCTGCTGGTTATTGTAGGTCTGTAGAGCCCAGGATTTTCACAGGCAGGAGGGTGGGACCGAATTGTGCGTGGTGGATGTCCTACCATCAGTAGCAGGAGAAGTGAAGAGGCAGAAGGCTACATAGGAGATATTTGAGAGGCTTAGGAATCCCCTTCCCAGCATGGACATTGTGAGCAGCGCTGCAGTCCCCAAGGGTGCCTGGGCTGCAAGCTGCTTCTCTGATACAGGCTAAGGTGGGCAGCAGGGTTTCTGGAGGAGCCAGGTGAAAAGGTCTGCTGTCTCATTCCTTTCGTTACAGACGTGTTCTTTAAGCTAAGCATGCAAAGAAAGGTTGCTAAGAGTGTTGCTGCCCTCTGGGTGCCTCCTGGGAATCCCACCCCTCTGACAAATTTCACTGCCTTGTGGCCTATTGCCTAAGGGTACAAAGCAGAGCTCATCTCCCAGACAATCTCCTCTTGTCTTGCTCTTCTATAGGCAGCTGTTCTCTTGGCTTGCAGAGAACTTAAGCTTGGCATTTATCCTCCATAACAAAACCAGAAATGTGTCCACCTTGGCCTCTGTCCAGCATTTTGTCCAGTATCAGTGAAGGGATCTGTGGTGGGTGCAGCTGGAGGTCAGGCAGCGATGATGGGGAGAAAGGCCATTTTAAAAACACAGATTATACAGTATGCAGCTCCCTCAGTGCCTCAGCCTTCATGCCTGCATTTCTGAAAGGCCATAACCATCTTATTGTTCCAATTGCTACAGCAATTCCACTCCTTCTCTTGCTCTTTCTTTAACACTTAACTGATCCACAAGCAAAGAGCTATTTGGCCTTTAGTGCTCCCTTGGAAGAGTTATTCGGTTAATGCTTCATCAGAATTAGAGTCACTGTACTTGATTTTATGCTGTTTGGTTTTTTCCTCCACCTGACCTGCTTTCTCCCAGAACAAAGCCTCAACCTGAAATGCCAGAACTAGAAGGACACAAAGATCTGATACAAATGAGATAGTATGAGGCTGATGAAGCTGAAACAAAATCAAACACTGATCATGGTTGTCTTGGTGGTCACTCCTTCCTTCCTCTTGCAAATAATAAATTTGCCTTCTGTAACTTCTCTGCTTTTCTGCTGTCTTTATTCTTGCCAGTTGAAAAGGCAGATGTCTGTCCCTGGGGGAAAAGGTGTTTTAATATAAATGCTGGATGTGCACCCCTTGCTGCCACTTTATCAAATTCCTTGTCTCGGACAGAAATCAGAGTGTATATCACATATACTTCTCATCTACCTTTGCGCTGTGTATAACTCCTTGACTTTCTGCCTGCAGCCTGTCATGGCTAGGCAGGCCCCTTTCCCAGCTTAACTGCGCAACCACAAAGAGATGTGGACATGGATGTCTACAGTTCTCCACTACATTGGTTTATGCTGAAGCTGACTAAATGACTATTCATCATCT
The DNA here is from genome assembly GCF_000695765.1 of Mesitornis unicolor. NCBI lineage: Eukaryota > Metazoa > Chordata > Aves > Mesitornithiformes > Mesitornithidae > Mesitornis > Mesitornis unicolor. Next base: position 19,636 of record NW_010160048.1, read on the forward strand.
ATCTCCCCTCAGACCACTAAGCTTTGAAATGACAAGTGGTTTTTTTTAAGATGTTGTAGGATTCCTCAGGATGCTCCATCTGGGCTTGAAACCAAAAGCAAAGGGAGTTGAACAGCTAACATTGGCCTGCCGATCCATGCAAGGCTAGAGAGAGAGAGAGCTGAGTATGGAAAATCATGTCACTCTCTATAAACATTAACAGCTCTGTCATATCTGTTGGAACAAGTTCACTGAGGCCATGGATTAACTCACAATGTTCTCCTGTTCCATAATTAATTTTTATTTAACAAGACTGTGTGTACATGGGTGTGTTTCCAGGCCAAAAAAATATGTAGTCTCCAGGTTAAGAAATTGGAAACTCAGGAAATAAGAACTTTTTTTTTTGGACCTTTCTTACAGCATCAAACAGATGAGTCTTTCTACTTTAACTTGCCAGAACTTCTTGTAGAATCTTAAGTCATCTACAATGCAGTGCTTTGTCTATAAATCTTTGTCTCATTGCTGTCTAGAAAATAAGCCAAATTTTCATAAAAATTATGTATATCATCATGAACATCCTTAGGAAAATGATCCAGAAACTGAGGCTTCCTGGACTGAGTGTTGCTGTGAGGCTGAGTGCAAATACGAAACACTCCTGTGCATTCTTAATGGCTCATGTAAACAAGGTTAGCACTTGCACCCATATTGCCAATCCAGGTAAGCTTTCAATTAATATGGATGCCTTTTTACATTAAAATCCCAAAGACAACACTTCAGGAAAAGGTATGTTCCTAAATTCAGGCTTCCTCTTGGTTACTGTAATGACTCTGGATTAAGATGATATGAATCCAAAATGTCAGTGAAGTTGTCAAGCAGCCAGTTTATGATATGCTAGTGAATTTGGGTATGAATAAAATTGTTTAACTTAAAATCCCACATGCCAGGAAGAGGGGGGAAAACAAATAGTAAGTCTGTTGTGCAATAAATCCATTCCACTGTGTTACTGCACAGAGAGAACTGGGTGCATATTTGTCAGTTTCCCTCTAGTATTTGGTCTGTTTAACTGAATATTTTTCTCTGGCCTAGTCTCTTTCAGAACACACCACCTGGTTCTGCTTTATTACTATTGATGATTATAACAGTTGCAGCAGTCTGGAACAAGGCACAAAGCCAGCAATGTGCCTAGATGATGGGGACATGCTACCAGTGTCTGGAATGAATCACTAGTTCCCATAGGGAGTCTGCAAAAGAGGACCTCTGTGGCAGCCCTGTAAGGTGGACTGGAGAGGCTGTCATTCAAAAGGACTCTATCACAAAGTGTCCTGTAAAATGATACTGGTTTGTGTAAAGAATTTCACCTACAACTACAACACTGAAGTGAAACACGATGAAAGGCCTCAACAGGACGCAGGAGGGATCCTAGTGCCCCTGGGATAGTGACTCAACACGCAGTTGAAGTACAGCTTGATTTCCCACACCAAACCACCTTTGTTCCAGCACCATGAGGAAATTGCCTCTGGGAACTGAAGAGGACTATTTTTTCCTCATTGAGTCTTCATGTTGAGCTTGTCTGATCAGTCTAAAAATCAGATTTGTTCAGAAAGAACATAACCTGAAAATACAACTATGCTGAAATGAGCTCTATGTGCAGTTCTTGCATCTCTTTCAGTTTAAAGGAAGCAAGAGGTTTTGTGATGTATAAATCTACAATTAAGCCATTACTTCAGGGAAGATCAGGGGTATATTATTTACTTTGTATGCAGAGTATATGCTTTTTTCTTTTTTCTTTTTGTAATAAAGGCTGAAGGGGAAGTTCTTTGTTAAGCACTTAGAAATGTCAACTCAAACTTCAGCATCAAGTTCATGACTGACACAAGCACATCACTCCATGTATTTAGGGTGCTTCTGGTTTGGTGTGTAGTTTGACCGATGTCTGGTTCCAAATAGAGAAGCCCCAACTTCTCTGACTATTGGTGAAATCTGAGTTGATACTAGTGAGTGTGCATAGTTTTTGTACGAGACTTGCTAGGACTATGCCTAAGAACACTTTTGTCTATAAGTAGAGGAGAAGAGGAAATCACAGACTGCCAATATGATGCAGCTGTGCTGTGTAGAAGTCAGATTCGCCTTTGTGCAGATGAGTTACACAGCCAAGGATTTTCCAGGTCTTGGCACAGGCTGCTAAAGCATGGATAAGCTTACCATTTCTTTGCTCCCAGCAGGGACCTAGAAACAACGGTCCCATCTTCAGAAGCTGGAAAAATTCAATGCGAAGGGGAGGCCAAAGCCTGCCCATGAGACTCACAGATTGGAACTGATCAGTTATGAAAAAGGAGATAAATCCTTTTAACATGAAGTAATTAGCTCTCCTCCAAGAATGGTGCCCATTGCAGGTGACTAGTCTTTATGCCTTGGGCAGGAGATGTGCAGTCTGCTCCACACTGATTTTCTAGTTAATCTGTGACTACTAATACAAATCCCTTTAAGCACCTTCAGTAAACTCACATTTTCTAAATATTTGAGGACAATGGCTAGCTCAATGAAGAGGCTTCATCAAAATCCACCTGTAAAAATCACATATTTTGGCTGAAGTCAGCATTACGAGTCTAGTTGGAGGCCTGCATTTAGTGGAGTCACCCAGGGGTCAGTACTAGGACCAGTACTATTCAATATATTCATCAACGAGCTGGATGAGGCAAAAGAGTCCATTCATCAAGTTTGCTGGCGACACCAAACTGGGAGGAGTGGCTGACACTCCAGAAGGCTGTGTTGCCATTCAGCGAGATCTGGACAGGCTGGAGAGTTGGGCAGGGAATAGTTGAATGAAATTCAGCAAGTGCAAGTGTAGGGTCTTGCATCTGGGAAAGAACAACCCCATGTACCAGTATAGACTGGGGACTGACCTGCTGGGGAGCAGCACAGGGGAAAAGGACGTGGGGGTCCTGGTGGACAGCAGGCTCACCACGAGCCAGCAGTGTGCTCTTGCAGCCAAGAAGGCCAGTGGCATGTGGTTCATAGGTCAGAGAGGTTCTCCTTCCCCTCTACTCTGCCCTAGTGAGACAGCATTTGGAATATTGTGTCCAGTTCTAGCCCCTTAGCTCAGTCAGCAGTGACTTGAATGTTGCTTGTTCTATCTGTAGGGATTTTTTGGGGCTTTTTCTTCTTTGTTAGAGAGACCCCATGATGAATAGCATCTCCTGCTGCTGGTGCAGATAAAGAGAAGCATCTTGAATCTTAACAGAGGCAAAATTCCTAGGAAGCTATTTAGACCTTGGATGACTAGAATGTTTTGTTGAAAATGTCACACTAAAACTTTAGTGCATGCTAACAATCCAGTGAGTTCATAAACTTTGAAAAAGTGGTAGCGAAGGACAGATGATGCAAGACAGGAAAGAAAAACAAGTATTTTTTTTTTCTCAGTATAGTTGATAGACGCTCAGAAATAAAATATTAAATACCTGCTGGAAGCCAAAATTTTCCATTGTCCTGCTGATCTCTCCCTCTGTTTGTTTTCTCTTTCTTATAGCAAAAAAAATTTGGAGGAAATGGTATACTTAATAACTCACTGCTGTGTTCTACCAAAATCTTACAAGAGATTCAAATTCCCTTTTTTTGCCTGCTTAGGCTAAGGCCCTGATATTCATGTGGAAGAGGAGCACAAGGCAGGCAGAAAACCATGCATTCACCAGCATCAGTCAGTAACCACAGAGGCGATGTTCAACTCCTTCTATTTCACCCGAGACTCCTGAAGCCTTCACATGAGCATCCTTACAGAGGGAAGAGGTTTGACAACAGAGAGGGATTGGCTCTGCACTACATTGCTTTAGTATAGGCCAGGATGAAAATGAATACAGCAATACTATGTGAGACAGCTGATTGCCTTACAGATGCCTCCTCCTTCCTACTCTATTTCTTAAGGGTGCAACTGTTTCCCTTTCAGAGCCCAAGTCAGTAGAAAATCAACAGGTGGAGTTTGCAAAGCAAATTCCCTCTTTTAAGAGCAGCTTTGATTGTGTGGAAATTGTGGTGAATTGTGGAGTTTTTTCTTTTTCTTTTCTTTATTTCCCCCCACCCAGAAGCAGGGAAGGGTTCAAATTAAACAAATTCAGCTTGAGAATTCAGTTAACTAGATGACTAGTAAGTCAGAATGACTGAGTCAGAAATATTACCCTAGAGCAACTCAGTTATTTTTAATCAAAAAATCTAGCTGCTGGCTGCAGCATGAAATAGAGAAAAAGTTGTCACTGTCCACCTGACGAGAAGAAACACACACACACTTAGAAGAGTTTAGGGCCTCAGGCAGTTCTGACAGTGGTTATGACAAAACCAGAATAATTTAAAACTCCTGACAAACACAAATGTCCCAGGCAGCATCTTGATATTGTGTGGCTTTTAAATATTGCTCCTTGACTCTATACTGGTAAACAGAAGCCTGCCCTATTCTGGCCAGCGCCTTTACATTTCACACCTTAGTGCAAAACGTCATAACAGGGCTGCATGCTTCAGCAGCAGGACCCACAGGAGCTCATGCTGTCTGATTGCAGGGCAGCATCATAGGACATATCACTTTGCAGGTGACTTTCCATGGTGTAATGTCTGTAACTACCTGCTGGTCTACATTCCTTTCTCTTAGGTAGCTGGCTTACTGAGACCAAACCTTTGTTTATTCCTTGCTGTTTTCTTTTCTTCCTGATGATTAAAATCCATGCACAAGACACTGAGCAGTCAAGAGTTAAATCAGGCACCTAGTTGAGCTGCAGTCTAATCTCATCTGCCCTGTGCATCTGGGTGATATCAGGGAAGGGGACTTAACAGTCTTGCATCCTAGTCCCATGGCTGCACAACGCAGTCCTTCCTTTCTTCTGTCCTGTTTAGGACAGAATGCCTCCTTGGTTACCTACTTGGATCTAAGAGCTTTCACTTAAACATGCTAATTGTTTAACTGAAGAACTCTCTGGAAGGCTGTTTTAATGGCTGTCGACTAACGTTTGGCAGCAGACTTTCTCTGTTACACAGTACACAAACCAATTAATCAAGGTCTTTGAATCCCTTATCTTATCCAGGGGTCCTTCCATATGTCCACTCTTCCCTTTACCTCCTTTGTAGGAGTAATTCTTTGTTATAATTCAAGTGGTTATTTGTTGATGTGTTACAAATCCCTATCCTTGCTTAAATATTTGAGTATGGATGTTTATGTATTCAGGCAACAGATACTAAACTTTTTTTTTCACTTCATGAATCTCTGGCTGGAAATACAATGCAATTCATTAAGGCCAACAAAAATTGTGCCTCCTCTGCAGAGCAAAATGTGGTAGAAACAGTCTAGAAGAACCTCTTTGCTTCTGGTGCCATTTTATTCTGCCGATTTATTAAGCTACTCACAGCAGAATGGGAATAGATTACTTATTTTAATGATGAACATTAACATGGAAGACTATATTTGGCTTCTCACAGGAGGGATTCATTTGTCACAGCCAGGTTTTTCACTATTCCTCAAAATTACCAAAAATAATGATAAAATAAGACGGTACTCTACCTATGACTCTAGTCATTAAGTGAGTAATGAAGGACAAACACTGTATATCTGACTTAAATGGATGCCCAGACCACATTGTTGTATGGGAAGGGTTAGAGGACATAGAGGAAATGTTTACTAAAGTAAATGCAGTGTGCAGCAGAGTGGCTAAACTTTACCTCTGGATATAGCAATAGAGGAAAGGCTCTACCTTTATCAGAGAGCATCTGTATTGGGTTTTCTGTGAGGGGTTTTTGGTTGTGTCTTTGATAACAGGAGAAGGGTTATGGAGACAGTTCTTTAAGAATGTACCTGAAAAACTTCCCCTTTGCCTTTGTCAGACCCACCTC
>NW_010160049.1:0-1087 GCF_000695765.1 Mesitornis unicolor
GAAGAAGGAGGAGCAGGAAGTGCTCCAGGTGCCAGAGCAGAGATCTCCCTGCAGCCTGTGATGAAGACCCTGATGAGGCAGGCTGTTCCCCTGCACGCCATGGAGGTCCATGGTGGAGCAGATATCACCTGTAACCCATAGAGGACCCCACACACAAGCAAGTGGATGTGCCTAAAGGAGGCTGTGACCCCATGGGAAGGACTCCCTTTGGATAAGTTCATGGAGGACTGTCTCCCTCTCCATGCTGGAGCAGCGGAAGAGTGTGAGGAGAACTCCCCATGAGGAGGAAGGAGCAGCAGAGACGACGAGTGATGAGCTGACCACAACCCCCATTCCCCATATTCATGCACTCCTGTGGGGGAGAAGGTAGAGAAAATGGGGAGTAAAGTTAAGGCCAGGAAGAAGGAAGGAGTGGAGGAAAGGTGGTTTTTAAGATTTGCTTTTATTTCTTATTATCTTACTCTGATTTGATTTTTAATAAATTAAACTAATTTCCCAATTGAGTCTGTTTTGTCCATGACAGCAATTGAATGATCTCTCCCTGTACTTATATTGACACATGAACCTTCTGTTATATTTCTCTCCCCTATCCAGCTGAGGAGGGCAGCGATAGAGCAGCTTTGGTGGGCACCTAGCGTCCAGCCAGAGTCAATCCACCACAACATCTAATCACTAATTCACAACAATGCAAGATCATACTACTTTAAAACCACAATATCATCTCAGAACACCAATGATTACTCAGTCTTCTGTAATTGTTCTTATTTCCTTCACAAATACTGATTTTCGAAATCATAAATCACATACTACTCAGGAAACAATTGCTCAGTTAAGTTTTCTGGTGACAGATTCCGTCATGAACACTGCAAGGCAGATCACTAGGAATGTGTAGGAATGTGGAAAGTAGTTCACACTGCAATGTAAACATTTACCACTTCAAAATAGTTCAAATACAACACTGTTCACTAAAGCATTTTGATCCTATTTAACTGTATCAAAACATAACTACACTGGAGCATGAATGCATTTGAATCACGTAGAGAACTTAAAAGACTAAGTCTCACTGATGTGCAGTGATGCCTTGGAT
>NW_010160050.1:0-566 GCF_000695765.1 Mesitornis unicolor
CCTGTGGGTGAAGTGCCGACATGTGTGGGACATTGTGCTAGTGAGACTCTTTGGACTACCGTCCCAGTGGAGATAGGGGATGGAGTTCCATATAGCAACCAAGGTGCAGGGATTACTGATGGGTTAGTAACCATAGAAGTCCCTGAAAATCACCTGGCAGAAATTAGGACTTCTCCCTGTGAAAAGGTGGCAGGGCCTTTAGCCCGATCGAAGTGTGTCTACACCAGTGCACGCAGCATGGGCAATAAGCAGGAGGAACTAGAAGCCATTGTGCATTGGGATAACTGATATAGTTGCTATCACAGAAACATGGTGAAATGAGTCACACAACTGGAGTGCTGCCATAGATGGGTATAAGCTCTTCAGAAGGGATAGGCAAGGAAGGAAAGGCGGTGGGGTGGCCATGTATGTTAGGTAGTGCTATGACTGCCTAGAGATTAGCAATAGGTCGAGTGCCTACGGGTGCCCATGGATGAGAATCAAGGGGAAGGCCAACAAGTCAGATATCATGGTGGGAGTTTGCTATAGACCACCTAACCAGGATGAAGAGATAGACAAAATATTCC
>NW_010160051.1:0-3574 GCF_000695765.1 Mesitornis unicolor
GCCGCGGCGGTGCTACGATGACATCGACGAGCTCGTCATCCCAGCGCCCATCCAGCAGGTGGTGACGGGGCAGTCCGGCCTCTTCACGCAGTACAACATCCAGAAGAAGGCCATGACGGTCCGGGAGTTCAGGAGAATCGCCAACAGCGATAAGTACGGCCGCGCTCGCGTCTCCCCGCAGACGGCTGCTGCCGGGGCTGCTGTTGTCCGGGGCTGCTGTTGTCCGGGGCTGGGTCCTCGCTGCGGGCTGGCATGGGGCAGAGGCGTGAACACGATGCCCTGGGCAGATGAGGTGTGCTGGTAAAACTGGCCGGGTGGATGGGGAACCTTTGCCGCTTGGCAAGAGGCTGCGTAGTGCTTGCAGAACTTCTTTCTTTTTGGCTGCGGTCTCCTCCGGGTTTGTCCTCAGTAGCTGGACCATCGAAACCTTCAGTGAGCAGAGAAAGGAACATTCTTGTCATGAAAAAGGAAACGGAGAAGATCACTTTAAGAGGAATTTGAGCAAAACAGCCTTTAAAATTTCTTTTCAGAAACAGCATTAGGGTTGCTTGCTGTGGTCAGTCTGCTGAAGCTTATTACATCTTGCAGGAGCAGTGCATGTCAGATATCTTGGGGTTCTCATTCTCTAATAGTATAATTTAATGAAAATTGCTCTTTTTTTTGCTATACATGTCGTTGTCCAGGATATAGAGATATATACACATGTATTCAGTAGGTGTTAGAGTGTAAATTTGATCCCCCAGTGCTGCACAAAGAGGCCAGTATGGAGTTAGCAGGGAATGGCCATCAAGAGCAGGTGTTTTTTTGATAAATTGAGCTTGCTTGACCAGTTTACTAGCAGGTGAGTCTAGAAATGTTTATTACTTCTGCGTTCTCAGAAAACTTCAGTTTTGTTTAGTTTTTCAAGTTCTTTTTATCGTTTCTGGGTTTGACTACGTTTTTCCTTGCTAAGTGGCGACAACTAGAAAGTGAAATTGTTCTGAGCCGAGAGAAGAGCACAAAGCAAAAATGAAAGTAAACTGAGAAATGGGGGAAATCATTTTCTTCCTGATCCTTTGTTCCCAAGTCTCACAGGAACAGGGCTGTGGCTGTTCCCGTTGCTGTTCTGGGAGGTAGGGGTCTGGCTGATCACACGCTTAGGTATTTTTACTGTAGCTTTCAGTTCTTTCAGTGGTGGAAAATGCTGGTTTAGGCTCTTCAGGTATCAAACTGCAAAGTCCTTACTGTCTCTGTTGTGTTTTCAGGTACTGCACACCCCGCTACACGGACTTTGAAGACCTTGAACGAAAATACTGGAAGAACCTTACGTTCAATGCCCCTATCTACGGCGCTGATGTGAATGGCACACTTTATGACAAGGTAAGAAAACTGTTTTGGTTTTCAAGTAACAGTTATCTCTCTATATTGTATTCTAGAAATATTAATGTAGCATTTGACTCTGAAGCTTCAGAAAGAGTCTTAGCAGAATTCCAGCTTCTGCAGTAGGCAGACACAGAATAAACTATATTTATAACCATACTCTCCACTTCGCCCAGATAGTTCAAGGAGGCTGATAGAGGTAATGTTTTAAGGGACCTCTGTTTGTGCTTCAGTGTAATACAGTTTGGTTCAAGAAAGCAAAAACTACTCTTGTGTAGGTGTTGCTTTTATGGTGCTTTGTGCTGAACGGTGTCAGAGTTCAAGTGTTGATCAGTGAATGTGCACTGCTTTGGTATCCAGTAGTGCATGTATTTTTGTGGGACAGCTGTGTAGCCATTTCACATTAAAATGATAAACATTAGGAAAGATTCTCAAGTGTTCTGCTTGCTGGTCTCCTAAATTACCATGATTTTACTCTTAAAAGATGTCTGGAATGAAAAATGTCTCTGCTCAAGAGAGTTCAGACAGCAGCTCAAACTTACACTATTATTCTCTGCTCTGTGAAGTCTGTAACTTCATTATTATTTCTCCTTCCTAATAATTATTTTGCCTAATAATTTTTTTTTCCTCCAGAAGAGTGGCTAGTAAACAGTTAGTGTCTAAGCTAACACCATGCAGAATGTTTGTTCTAGGTAAACTAGCTAATGGTTTGAGCTGTGCCAGTAATGATTTGTCTTGATGTGCTGTTTCAGGAGTTTCTGATAGCTTTTGCAGCTGTCACCTTCGCTGTGTGGTTCTGTTCTTCATAATGCTCATTTAACATGAGGCTTGTGTTTTGCAGCATGTAGATGCCTGGAATATTGGCAGATTGAACACAATCCTGGATATCGTGGAGAACGAAAGTGGCATAACCATTGAAGGAGTGAATACTCCTTACCTGTATTTTGGCATGTGGAAAACTTCCTTTGCGTGGCACACTGAGGACATGGATCTCTACAGTATTAACTACTTGCATTTTGGGGAACCCAAGTCATGGTAAGATTTTTCTAGGTAAGCTCCTATATGTAGAAAAAGCATACCATAAAGTGTCAGAGTGAAAGTCACGAAGTTATGGGAGTTGACTAAAGGAATTGCCATCCCTCTGATCTCACACCGCAGTCGTATCTCATGGCAAGAACACTAGAAACTGGTAAGGAACTACAAAGCAGTGCATGTCCTCAGGAGCATTTGCTGGGTTACCTCCCATTTGCTGTCCTGATGTAAAGACAAGGACATTTCTTCAGAATTATAATGTAAGTTGGATGTTCTCTGCTGAGATAGGGCCAGAACGTTAAAAACTTGCTTATGATTTCCTGAGGCTCTAAAATGACCACACAGAGGTAATATGCCCGTTGTCACGCAGGCTCTAGGGGAACAGGCAGTTTTTAATTGACTTTGATTACACAGTTACATTTCGTGTGGTTGGTCCAGTGTCTGAGCATTCAGGATTGTTTTTAGGGGAGGCTCCGAAATTTTTCTGTAGCATGGGATGCATTTTAAGAGTGAATCATTCCCTTCTGTTCACAAATAAAATCTCTCAGGCAATTTCAACAATTGTTTCCATGGCAGTTTTGCTGGAAACTAGAATTTTTGGCTGCCTTTTAATACAACTTTGAAATTAAAAATAATAGCTAGAGCCATGTTACCAGTTAACAACCCCAGGCAGTGGCAATAGCATGGGAACAGAAAACCGAATACAGTCAGATAAACCTTTTGGCAGTTGCTTCTTTTATGATGGTATTTGGAAGAAGTTAACTTTGCTAATACCTTAGCCTGATTTATTTAACAAGGAATCCATCAAGAATACAGTAGTCTATTCCAGAGCAGAAGCAAGCCAAGTAAGTGGTTTTATTTACTGTAGTCAAACCAAGTAGGAGTTTTGTGGTGCCCATGAAAAGGTATGTACAGAAAGAGACACAGCTCTGAAGAGCATGCTGCAAGTTGTGTACACATTAAGGATATGGCATTGTATCTGACTTTGGTCTGAGCAACTGAAAGATGATTTTCCATTTTCTCCTTTGCTCCATGTTTCTCCTTGCACTGAGGACATTACCGAGTGCACAGCTGTGAGCTGAGATGGGTCAGGAAATGCTCTTCCCTTTCTACTCAGAATTCATGTTTTGCTACACAGATCTGCTCGTTAAATACCTCAGGCTTTTTAGTTCCTTCCCTGCTG
>NW_010160051.1:3605-39464 GCF_000695765.1 Mesitornis unicolor
TGGTCAGCTTTTGCTTCTTGATTTTTCTTGGAATAGAGAGGTAAAAGTCCTTGATAAATATTTTTAGTTTTATATCGTTGAACTTTGAATGAGACAGTGTGGAGATGGAGGATTTAGGTTTTTTTAAGTAATTCGTGCCTTGATGCCAGTTTATTATTTCCAGTCAGACACTGAGATTTCGTCATGCCACTTGAATGTAACAGACTTGTTCTTATGACTGCAGGTACTCCATCCCTCCAGAGCATGGGAAGCGACTGGAGAGACTTGCAAAAGGTAACTGGGCAATTCTTTTACGTCCTGCCCTTTTGGGAGGTGGGACACACAGTTGCAACAGGTTTCAGCTCTTTTTGGAGTACCCCGTGCCTGTAACATTTACGAGATTACGACTAAACTGATAATTTGCCTTCTGTAATACAGATTGTATTGCTTCTGAGTGTTTGTTTATAGTGCACATGCAAGAGAAATGTCACGTTACAAATACTGCAGTTGTGGTCTGTCTAACCTTTAATGAGAAAATCCTTAGCTATTGATTATTAGAACTGGAAGGTTATAGCCAAGGGAAGATACTTCTGTGTGCAGTCTCGTGCTCTTTTTAACTCTGGATAAGGTGGTCCATACTTTTATGCCTAGGGAAAAACACTGTTTAGACAGTAACTTTTCCTAAAAATTACTGCAAAATTAACTTATTTCACAGCAGAACAGTAACATCTCTCCTTGCCTTTATTTTAAACAGGTTTCTTTCCAGGAAGTGCCCAAAGCTGTGAAGCATTTCTCCGTCACAAGATGACCCTCATCTCTCCATCAATTCTGAAGAAATACGGCATCCCATTTGATAAGGTATAGAAAAATAATCATGGTTATACCAGCTGAGTCAGGAGGCTCTTGCAGCCCTGTCACATCTCTAACAACAGCCAATAGCAGATGCTTAGCGAGGAAAACAGGAACAGGGAGGGTATAAGGCAATTCTTTCCCACTGTATCTCCATTTATCTGTCAGTTGGGGTCTGAAAGAGATTGGGACAGAAAAATCTGTCAAGGACTCTTAAAAACAAAGGCTCTGTCTTCTGATTTTTAATTTAAACACTTTACACAACTTCCTGTGTTAACTTCACTGCTTAGCTGTGTCATTCAGTGAAGAGAGATTGTTCTTTTTTTGTTTCAGACATTTCCCCTGCTAATTCAGTTTGTTGTGAGCTGCTTCCCCAATAGAAAATACAGCTTATTCTCTCCTAATGTTTTTCATTACACTAATAGTTTCTTAGACTTTCTTACTTTCTAAGGTGATAACCTGCCACTCCCCCTCCCCACAGCACGCATGGAAGATGTAGTTTTTGAGTCCTTATTTAGAGGCACTGTCACATCTGCGTGGGCAGCTGAGGGGTTTTGTTGTCAAGAACCTTTGTTAGACAGTGGGGAAATGTTGAAGAGCAGCAGTGGAAGGCTGACTGAGGGTTGTACTTGAATATGAGCTGCAACAGAAGGCAGTAGTAAATTTTCAGGTTTTGTGTGCTTAGAAATTTTCCTTGGCTCTCGATGCTGTTCAGGCACTGCTGTAGCTGATACAGATAAGTGTCTTTGTGACCTTCAGATAGCTTGTCAGAGTACTGCATGTGTATAACCACTTCTGTGCTATTTTGACCGGTTGTGTTTTAGTAAAAACTCTCGAGTGTTGCTTTTCAGTAAACAAATACTTATCATAAGTAGGAAAACAGTGAAGATAAATATCAAGTCTGTCCATTGCAGCGAGTAACTCCAACCACCGTCTGTGGCTGGGGCTTTCAGATATGCTCTGTGAATTGTACAGGACCTCCTTTTATCATACCCACCAAGTAGACACTCTGGTTGTAAATAACACTGTGGTGTCTCAATTGTTTTCTAGGTGACACAGGAGGCTGGAGAGTTCATGATAACCTTTCCTTATAGCTATCATGCTGGCTTTAATCATGGCTTTAACTGTGCTGAATCTACCAACTTCGCTACTCTTCGGTGGATCGAGTATGGGAAGCAGTCTGTACTGGTAAGTGGTCTGTTGCCCTCTTATTGTGTACAAATAACCTAATGCTCTGCGGCTCATTAAGCCCCCAGTATTTCTCTAAGGGAGTGAATTAAGTGCTTTGTCCGTTTAAGATGCGATGCTTGCTTTCTGCTACAGTAACAGTGTCCAGTCAGCCTCCTGTTTCGTGTCCTTGTTTCAACTATGGGTAGCATACAACATGTTTTCTAGCTTTGTGTAGAACAAGTGAGGCTGCAAAGAAGAGCAGGGGCCTGGTTGTCTTTCCAAAGATGAAAGGGTGTGCTTGGTGGTCAGGATTTTTAGTATTTTGTTTGATATTTTAACCATTATTTCTTGACTGTTTAGCCTGGAAGTCTGACTTTGTGTTGTGGTTTATGCAGTTGCTCCATCACCTGATACCTCCTCCCCACTTGGGCAGGGGTGTTCGAAGAAAGGAGATCCATGGGCTGAAACAGAAGTAGATTTAGTAAAATAATAGATATCAATAACAGTAGTAATGTAAAGTACACAGAGTTATATTCTGCCAGTACTGGGGGGATAGGCCTCAGGAGTAGGATGGTAGACAAGTCCCTCTCAGGATGTCAGCTGTGGAAGAAGGAAGAAGAGGGGAGAAAAGCTGTCCCTAGCAAACTTTCAGTTTGCAGTGAATGTGGCATTTATGGTATGGAATAATGGTAATTGGTCGGCCTGGGGTCAGCTACCCTGGGTTTCTGCTTTCCCCAGCCCCTGCACTTGTTTGTCTCAAGATCACTGAAGACTGTGACCATCCCATACCAGCTTTAGCTGAAAACTATAACAAAGTCTTGTCACTTTGTTCCCATGAAATAGTGTTGTAGTCCTCAGAAAATTGCAGTTTTCCTCAATAGAAAACTGACTCTAAAACTCTGTCCCAGTAAACAAGGACATTTTGGTAACTTAAGTCACTTATCAAAATAAATATCTTGGCTAAACTTTTAGACCGGATAGTGTTGTGTCCCTGTGGACATGCCTTACAAACATGGGTTGTGTTTTTAGAAGTTACAGTGAAGTGGAAGCTTTGAAGCACCTGTTGTTACCGTGGCTGGATGAGGGGAACCTTTACTGCTCTGGGTACACCCAGAGGATGTATGGCTCTGACTTCCTCATTATAATCTCTGATTTTGCTGGCTATTTTTGTATGGGCTCATTTTAAAACAGTGAGCTTCTACCAGCAACTCTGGCTGGTGAGCTTGCTTTCTTAGTTATTGTGATTAACATCTGGTTTTCTGTTTCGTTGTTTTTGCTGGCTTTTCTGCCCGGTTTTTAGTAACTTAATATATACCCTTTTGATTTCCTGGGAAGGAGCCTTGAGGGTTCTGAGGCTCAATTATGTGCAACTGTGGGATTTTCTTCAGTTAAGTTCCTGAAAGCAAAATGATACAGGAATGCAGGGTAGAATTGTTGGGTATGTGGCCTTACTTGAATATTTTTTGTGACTTCAGTGCTCGTGTCGGAAGGACATGGTGAAGATCTCCATGGATGTGTTTGTGAGGAAGTACCAGCCAGATCGTTACAAGCTGTGGAAAGCCGGGAAGGACGTGACTGTCATCGACCACGCTACAGAGGCAGCAGAGTTCCTCAAAGGGGATCTCATGCAAAAAGTCAAGAATGGGAAACAGTGTGCTGAGGAAATGGAAACGGGCGATGCATGTAAAGAGGAGGCAGATGGGGATGAGACAAAAAGGTAGTGCTTTATACAGTCCTCTGCTTTTTTTCTGTTGGATTGTTAGAAATTAAACCCAGCTGCAATTGAACGTGTGCCATTCTGATAGAACAGCAGCAGTCAGCATTAGCAATAATTTGCTTTTTTGTGAATAGGGTTTACTATTTCTTACTGTCTGAGTCCACACTGGTGATGGTCTGTGGTAGACAGAAAATGCACCGGCTTGGAAGGTAGTTCTTCATTTTTGGTCAGACATCCAAGACCTGGATTGGAAGTGTGCACAGTACACTGGGACACCAGAAGAAAAAGGGGCTGTATTGGGATCATGGAGTGGTACTTGCTAGCAAATTCTGTTATCATCAGTGCTGCAAGCTGTGACAACAGTGTGCAAGTCCTGGTCGCTGAAGGTGGACAGGCTAATTGTCTTACATTTTACAGTTCAATCTTTGTCAGCCAATGTCAGCTGCTATTCCTAAAGCTGTCTTTGGTGCAGTTCAATCTTTTTCAGCCAGTGTCAGCTGCTATTCCTAAAGCTGTCTTTGGTGGGGTTTTGTTGTTGTTTTGGTTTTCATCATTGGTTATTGTTGTTGTTCAAGAGGAAGAATGTTGGGCTAGAGCCTAGCTGCCCAGTACGTGATTAACAGATGCTGAGGAGTCATCCCTAAGGATTTCTGACCCTGCTTCGGTAAAGGCAAAGAAAGCACTTCAGGATAATTTGGAAACTCTTTGGCTTGCGTGATCCTGTCTCATAAGACACTGATCCAAACCAGGCTGTATTTTGTGCATCCAGACAGGAATTCAACACACTTATATGTTTGGTAACCTCATATATGGGTTTGTCTTCTGCAGCATCCCCAAGCATCGCATAGGAACAAAAAGGCACAGGGTCTGCCTGGAAGTGCCTCAGGAGGTAAGCGAGAGTGAAGCTTTCCCCAAGGAGGAGCAGTATGAAGCAGACATGGCAGAGCCTCGTGAGAGACCTACAAGTGAACTTGTGCCGCAGGGTGAAAAAGGGCTCAAGCTTCCAGGTAATGATGTGTCAGGCTTTATCCTGGTACGAGGGGACGGGATATTATTATTCAGGGAGAGAAGCTGCTAGAGCTGAATCTGGGGCACTCTTTCATATGATCCTAGTTGGCAGGATGTTTTCATGTCCATTTTGAGCCATGGCAAGCACTTCAGAAACTTAAAATCATGAGGCTTTTTGATTTTTTTCAAGACCAAAGAGTGCATCTAGAACAATTCTAGGTTACACCCTTTAGTTAAATTTGTCTGACACTGGTTTGAGTGTACGAAATAACCACAGCTTAAACTGTTAGATTTTGTGGCCCAGATGTGGATAATTCTCCAGTGAAAATTACATTAATAAAAAATGTTAGAGGAGAGCAAAGCTGTAGGCAGCCATCCTGTAGCTGCTTCAGTGACTGACCAGGTAGGTCAAGAGGATGTTGCCTTTCAGCTGAATTAAAGGGAACAGGAAGTATTGCACCAGACTTGCTTAAGAAATCGGTATTTCCAGCTTTTGAGCAAGGGGCTATGGAGCAGTACAAGAACAAGGCAGACATGTTGTGCCTTCCTCCAGTATTCTGTTTTCCAGCCCTTTGGAGCTTGTATTTTATAATCTTCTGTTGGTTTATGGGTTCTTATTTTTCTTCTGTTAAGTCTCCCATGAACCCTTGTAACCTCTTACCCACAGCGTCCTGTGGCCAGCAGCTGAGTTATTTAGCTACACTGTGTAAAGGATCATCTCTGTTTATTTTGAGCGCTCTGCCTGCTGGTTTTGTTTGATATACCTTAGTTCTTGCACTGGAAGAAGCAATGAGCAGATGCTTTTAATCCCTCTCTCTCTAAGCCACCACAATTTTATAGGTGTTTGAATTCATAATCTATTCTTCACATGACTTACTGTCATTTTTTTGTGTAGTAATTTGCTTTCCTGTTCGGCTTTGCGCAAATGTTTGCACAAATGTTCTCTCTGCTGCCCAGACTTTAGAAAAAGTCAGTATTATCCTTTCTCCTAGATCGCGTGGACTCAGCTAAATTTGAAGAACTGAAAACAGTGAAGCTTGAGGAGGAAGAAGAGGAAGAACAAGAAGCAGCTGCACTCGATCTCTCCATTTCACATGCTTCAAATTCCACTTCAGCATTGCCAGCTTCGAAGCAGAGTTCAGCTTCCAGCGTCCAGCCCGGCTCCCCTGCGTATTCTGCTTCTTCCGACTCTGAATCGACCGAAGCGTTGGCAAAGCGAACTCCTCCTGGGCCAGCTGGGGTGCTCACAGTCCATAGCTATGCTAAAGGGGACGCCAGCGGGTCTGACAGCGAACAGACTTCAGGGAAGAAAGCCAGTGCCACTGCCAGCGTGAACGAGCAGGAACTGGCAGAGGTATGAACGGCACCGGTACTGAAAATGCAAGGGCTGCAGTGCGTGCTCATGGATTTCCTCTGACACCGCTTCCTGCCTGGGCAGATCACATTTTCATTCCATTGGTGTTTGCATAGCAGATTGCTTAGTTGTTAATGTGCTTTTTAATACCTACGGGTTTTGCTAAACCGGCAAGAATTAAGATGAAAGTCTCCTACTTCTAGAAAACAAGGAGATCCCTTGTTTTGAGAACTTCTCTAAATTAAGTGTTTTAAGGGAAAAGGTAGCTGGGTGGTTTTGATGTGGTTGTGTTACAGGCTGATTCATATCTTTTTATAGACATAGACACCTGTTTGTACCTAGAATGAATCCAGTTCAATCCAGCCTTTATTAAGAGCACATTAATATGTTTGAGAGGTTTTTTAATATAAAATCACACACACATATATAAAAAAAATATGTACATCTGTGTGTCCCTTTTAAAAAAAGAAATAATGGGACAAAAGCTCATGGTTGGGAGAAAGTAAATCTGAGTGTCTAGGAAATGCCAGCGGATGTTTTATTAGACCACCCAAGAGAAGGCTGCAGTAGTTGAAATCTTACCTGCTGGTACCTTTTCAAATTATTTTGTTTCCCTCTTTGAATCTGTGTTTAGAGAGTGGGAGGCTGATAATGAGTTCTCATGGATTTTTAAACTAAAGAAATTCTGTTGCTGATGCTGATGTTTCCATTGCATACTCCATAGAGGGAAAAGGTGAAATTTTGAATGGATGGAGGCTGTTTTCCCCAGTCTGGTGTATTTCAAAACAATTTTTCCATCAGATGGTAACTGGAAGTGCTAATTTCCATCTGAATAAAAGCATTTCTGTTCCTTAAAAATCTTGTATCCAACTCTGTGTAGGAGATAAGAGATAATGATTGTCGTGCTCTTCTCTGGCTTCTTCTATGAAAAGAAGAAATTCAGAAAGACGTAAGATGCATTTAATCCAAGATTTGCTTCTGCTCTTAGAGGAATAGGAGATTTTAAAAAAAAAGGGGGGAGAGAGGCTCTTATCTACTGAGAGACTTCCTGGCCTGTTAAAATCATTGCCCTTGGTGCCTTGCTTGTCAGGTTATAGCAATTTTGTCAGTGTGTCATGTGTGTAAGGCTAAGGGAAGATGAAATAACTGTTGTAGTCTCCTTCACCCGGTCTGTCTGGAAAGACACCAGTGCAGGTGATAAGCAGAGAGGGTTAAAGTTTCCTTTAGCCTGTTAGTTTGAGATGCCAATGAACTCTGTAGTTCTTAATATTTTATTACTTTTTCTTTTTAACTTAACACACAAACTGAGGATTTCTCCAGAATTGGTCTTTGGTTGTTTCTGTCTCTTACATGATTCTTGTATGAACAGACTTGCATGCAAAGCTATGCTGGGACCTGTGAAAAGTTTCTATTCTAGTGGCTCAACAGAGCTAGCGGCTCTGTCTGGTTTTTCGTAGCAGAAGTGCTTGAAGCAGTTCTTTCAAAGACTTAAACTAGTTTAGAGCTGAAGTTAGTTTGTTAGAAATAAAATGATGGAAGCATGTGTGCATTTTGCAGGGCCTTCTCTAAGTTCAAAATAAATCCCTTTAAAAATAACGTCAGAAGGACACACATCAGTTGACTGCTGAATTCCTTCTCCTTGTCCAGGCAGCGAAGGAGTACCTGAGATCAATGAAGGAGAGCAAGAAGTCCAAGGGTCGTCGGCAGCCGCTGAGCAAGCTCCCACGCCATCACCCGCTCTTGGTTAAAGACTGCATTAGTGACGATGGTGAGTAAGCCTTGCGCTCTTTGGGAGTCTGTAGAGAGGCAATGAACAGTCAGCAAGTGACACCTCTGCATCCTAGACAAGGTGCTTATCTCTCTTTTTTTTGTGCTTGCATCATTAAACTTTTCTCTCAAGTGGTGTCTTCTTTCTCCGCTGTTCCATCCTCTGGAAAGTCACAGGTCTGAAAGGAAAGTTAAACTAGTGCTAGAGTCTGTTGCGTAATTGATGTAAATATTCATGATTTAAAAAGAAAGAAAGAAAGAAAATGAACCAAACATCCCAAACAACCCCACAGCACCAGATTCTTTGGCTGATAGCCTCAGTCTTGACGTAATTTGGAGCTGGTGCTGTTCTCACCCAATAAGTGCATCTTGTGTCTGTACAGTTGCTTGATTAGTAGAAGCCTCTTAAAAAGGAGACCAAGTTCTTGGCTCCCATTGCTCTTCTGTAAATCTGATTTCTGGCAGTCTTTCTGCCATCTCCATTCATAGCTTCTTGCCTTATTTAGTTTCATTTGCCAGAGGGGTATCTATAAATGGACTCATAATCACTGACTTAATGATCTCTTATTGCAGAGGCATCGGAGCAGCTAACTGCTGAAGAGGAGGCTGAGGAGACAGAGGCGTGGGCCAAGCCACTTAGCCAGCTGTGGCAGAATCGGCCACCGAATTTTGAGGCTGAAAAAGAATACAATCGAACCATGGCTCAGCAGTCTCCTTACTGTGCTGTTTGTATGCTCTTCCAGACCTACCAGGTATGTAGGCCAAGGCTGTTAATGTTACCATAGAGATGGCTGAATAGGTTGCTGCGTAGTTTTAAAAATGTGGGTTTGCGTATTGCCAGTTAACAACAGCAGTGTCAGCGCTGTGGCCTTCCCAGGGAGTTGTTCCAGGAGAGCACCATTGGGTGAACCTCACCACGCCTGGGGTTCCCAGGGGCTGGCACAGCTGCTCAGTTCAGAAGGAGCTGTTGTGTTCTGTGGCCTCTGCTAAAGCTGCAGAATGGAGCTTGGTCATTGCTGGAGCTATGAAATCCCGTTTGTCTTTTCCAGACTGACACCTTCACTTCTGCACTTGTTTTAAAAACACTTTAATTCCACTCATAGCACGTGGTCTTTGGGGAGCTGGCAAGGAAGAAAACCTTTTACTTAAAAGGATTTAGGGTTGTGTTTGTGGATGGCACAGATAGAAAGCTGTCTTTTCTTGGAGTATATCCATATTGACAGTAGCTATGGCATGTAAAAGGGCTTTACTAAAAGTGTGGCTGTGGCAATGCGTAGCTTGGGATGGGCTGCAGAACCCCTTTGTCATGTTGACTAAATGCTTAGGCAGAAATCTCACACTGAATTTGTTGTTGTGCCTGAGTTAAGTAATTGTAAGGGAGCTTGAATAGTTGTCTGATGGTGTGTTCCACCTGCAGCTTACAGATAGCTTGTCCCTTCCCATGTGCTAAGCCTGTTTGATTCATTTGAGATCACTGTATGCTTATGGTGGCACTAGAAACATGTTCACCACAGTTTTGGAAATAAAGACCTCATTTTTTTTTTGTTGAGGGTTTATATTGCATATAGTTCCCAATTTCCATGGAAACCATAGACCATAGGTTCAGTTTGATCTTCCTGCTTCTCCCTGAGAGTGGGTTCTTATTAGGACTGGAAATGCTACATAGAAGCTGCATAGTTCATAGGGATTTAGCTGGTGTATAAAGTAATATAAAGGTATATAAAGGTAACAATTTGAGGACAGTTTAAGTTCTGTTAGCTTCTTTTTTTGAGTTCTAAGCACTATTAAGGAGAAAACTCTAGCTGCAAGTTTTCAAATGTCTGTGGACAGCAGGCAGCGAAGGAGAAGCACTTCCAAGATTGGAGCTGTGGTTAGGGTCTTTGTTCCAACTTCAGAAAGTTTATAGCAAGTCTGGGAACTCACTTCAGTTGCCCGTTCAAATAAAGAAAATTGGCAGAAAATGCCAGACAAATATTCCCTTTTCCTTTGTGAAGAAGGAAAGTATCTAGCTGATTTTTCTTCTGCTATGTTACAGATTTCCCTCAGTCTTTAGTCTTTGCCTGTTGTGCAGTGTTCATTGTAGATTCAGAATCTGAATAAACAAGATCTGTTGAAAACCTGTCGGTTCTGTTCCAACTGTGATCCATACCTGGACTTTTTTTCCCTGCCTTTTGATGCACTGTAAGAGGGACAGTGCAGCTTCGTTCTGCTACTGCAATTTCTGCTAGTAATATTTCAAAAGATTAGGCAAGCTCCTTCTGTGGTGGCTTATGAGGTATAAAGGATGGTTTGAAACACTTCTTCAAAGAGAGGTTCATTTCTGTTTAGCTGTTAAGAAAGGTAACTTGAATGGAAGCATATATCTGGATTTATATATGGAATAATGGGTGAGTAAAGATGATGTAAGGTGGTTTTATTTGTAAAACTTTAAATTTCCTCGCTTTCCCTTATAGACGGAGTGTGGAGGCAACAGTCAGACCTCTGAAGTAACTCCAGCTGCTGTGGATGGAAAGATCCGAACCAAACCCCTGATTCCTGAAATGTGTTTTACTACAACTGGCTGCAGCACTGACCTCAGTCTTTCAACTCCCTACTTAGAGGAAGATGGAACCAGCGTACTCATCACCTGCAAGAACTGCCACGTCTGTGTTCATGCCAGTGAGTGCCCCTAGGCTCAACCCTAAACTCCAGTGCTCTCTGTAGTGAGTCTGTACATCATAGCAAGCCTCCACCAGTACAAATAGCCCAAGTCCAGCCCTTATCTGAATGGTGTATACTTGAATGCTGCCTGTTAAAAGGTGGAGTTGGCTGTGTGGATAACTTGAAATACACAGCATCATCCTTAGGCTCCTTAATTTTAATTTCTGCTTCACTTCTGGGCCCTTAGGGAAATGGGTCTGAGTTTAGGGAAGCTCTTAAGTGAGATGTGTCTGTCCTAGGTTGTTACGGTGTATCCCCTGACAAGGCCACTGAGGACTGGATGTGCTCCAGGTGTACGGAAAATGCCTTAGAAGAGGTAAAGTTTCTCATAAGATTTTTAAAAGCAGAGTCTGGGTACATCTGGGAACTTGCTACGGAGTTCATTTCCGTAGTGTTTTGGGTTTTTTATTCTCTCCTCTGAAAAGGCAATTCAGAGAATTTTTAGGAAGCGGTCTGTTGTATTTTTTGTACTTTTTAAGCCATAGTGATCATTTTAACTAGTGCAAAGCTGCTGAACTCGCTTGAGTCACAGAGCAGATATTCTGCATGAATGTGGGAATAGCTCCCTTGTCTTAATTTGTGGTAGCTCCTATTTCTAAAACAGAAAGTAACTGTTAACTAGGAAGGTGTGAACTTGTGAACAAGGCAAGAAGAATGAGATTCCCTCAAAAAAACTATATAGACTTTCAGTCAGCAGAATGGATCAGCCTTTTGAATTGTTTGTTCCAGATCCTTTAACACATCCTCAAAGGATGTGGGGCATTGCGGTTGTAAAAGGAAACCACAACAAATAGGTTGAATAAGTGTTCAGTGGTAGGTCTGCTTGCCTTCAGCAGACTTGGAGTCTGTATTTGTTGCCCTAAGGGCAGCAGCTTTTGAGAGCTAAAGCAAAGATCTGTACAAGGTAGTTAGCTCCCTTCTGACAGTGAAACTGTTTGCTTCCTCTGGACATGCATTTTAAGGAGGAAGTTGTGAAGCAAGGATATTGCTCTGGACTCCACTCTTTCAGCTAATGCTTTCTTTCTTGTGCCAGGACTGCTGTTTGTGCTCATTACGAGGAGGAGCACTGCAGAGAGCCAATGATGACAAGTGAGTGTTCCAGCTTTTCTGATCTTAAGGGAGCAGCTCAATTCCTAAGTAGCTGAGGGGGTAAGCTAGTAAAGCTGATACCTGCATTAGTGTAACAGGGTGAGCGACAGCACTTAACACAGTGTGTTACTGTGGGGGGCTGTGGTAAAGTGTGTTCATTGTGTTCACATGAATCATCATCCCTTCAGGTAATGCCTCACTTGCATTCTGTTAACAGCAGCTGTTAATTGCTTTGCATTTTATAGTGCTGAGGTAGAATGTACCACATAAAAGCAGGTTCCTGATGAGATAGCAACTCAACAGTACCTCCTCACAGGGGGTTTTGATTTCTCATGTAATGTGGTGGTGATGGAGACACAGGACAGCCATACCTTTAAGCAGCACAACATATTGAAATTCAGGGTACATCTGCAGCAAGTCCGTTGCATACAACTGCCTGTCCTGCGTCCTTTGTGGTGGATCATCTGCAGGTATATGATGCAAAATAGCAGTGGAACAGACTTTGTAGCACCATGGAGTGACTGAAACATGGCCTCCAGAAAGTTTGTGGACATCATATGGAGCCTCAACCTCTTGCTCAAGGTCTCAAAAGTAATTCAGTAGTGACTGAGCAGTTGTTATGGGACAGGTTTGTGAAGGAGTAAACCTATCAGGTGTGCTTTTGTAATGCAGGTATGCAACCAGCACAAGCCACACTAAATTGCTCTCCTGCTAAGCTCGTTAGTAGCTTAGTAACTTAGTTTTTGGTTTGCCTTATGTGTGCCTTGTCATCAGCAGTAACAGGAAGGAAGGAAGATTACACGACTAGTTCTCGGAGACTATTTACCATGGTTTATATGGCAAACTTCAACAGAACTGTAGTCA
This sequence comes from Mesitornis unicolor, assembly GCF_000695765.1. Lineage (NCBI taxonomy): Eukaryota > Metazoa > Chordata > Aves > Mesitornithiformes > Mesitornithidae > Mesitornis > Mesitornis unicolor. The sequence goes on from NW_010160051.1 coordinate 16,103, forward strand.
TTTAAACTCCAAAGCGTTCTCTATTGACCTAATGCATATTTTTCCCCACTTCCATCCTGACAGGTGGGTTCATGTGATGTGTGCTGTAGCTGTACTGGAGGCAAAATTTGTGAACATTGCGGAGCGGAGTCCCGTAGATGTTGGCAAAATCCCCCTGCAGCGCTTCAGACTGGTAAGGATCACCTACGCTTCACTGATGGGGTTTCAAAGTCTCTCTCCAGTCTGTTCAGAATCTGGGGGACTTTGCTTATCCCTCCAGCCCAAGTCATCTCTCATGACTGAAGAATTTGATCTGCTCTATTCTTTGTATGGATAATGGCAGTTGTCTCTGCTGCCATTTCTTTGAACCTTTCCCTGTTCTAGTATATGCTCATTCAGATGAGGAGCCAACAAGAGGGGCAGAGGTTTCAGTATGTGGCAAATTACATTTATACAGTGATATCCTGGTGGCATTTGTTTTGTGTGTTATTTTTCTAATCCCTAGCATTTGTCTTGCTTTATTGACTGCTGTTGACCCCTGAGATGCTTCAGGATACCTGAGGTGTTTGTGTAATGGGTGAAGGTCTTCAGCGAGAAAAAAGCTGTACTTAACTCCTCTTCTAACAGCTCAGTGTTGAGGGGGGAAATTTTAACTGCTTTGCATATGCTAAGAGATTACAGATAATATTGTTTTCCTACAGCAGCCCATCAGGCCTAACCCAAGTGTATTTGGGTCACTGCTGCTAGTGATAGAATTTTAACTGTTACTTCTGTGGTTTGGTTTGTGGTTTTTTTATTTTTAAATTTGGTCTCTAGTCTTTGCCTTTTATTCTAATTTGGTTGCTCATCTCTGTGTAACTTCATAGCCATGTGCTGAAAGGCCCTGTTGGCTTTGGACTGTTGTAGACTGATCTAATCCAGCGTCTCTTGTTGGTAGCATCCTTGGATCACATGCTTTCTGCATGCTGAGGTGGTAGATACTTCATGTACATTTTTCATCTATGGAGTTACTTTAAATTTATTAATTACTGCCTTATCATAAACTAGAACTGGTAGCTTTCTGCTTTTTTAAATCAGAAAGTAGTGGTGCTCTCACAGAGAATAAATGGGACAGTATCAGACACTTAAACCAGCTAGCCTTTTTGGTGGCGTGAAAGCTAATGCCAACCAATAACCTCTAGTTTCCCATCCACAGAAATGCATCTTCTGCAAGAAACGAAGAAAGAGAATTGCAGGTTGCTGTGTACAGTGCTCACACGGTCGGTGTCCCACATCCTTCCACGTCAGCTGTGCCCAAGCAGCAGGGGTCATGATGCAGCCCGATGACTGGCCATTTGTTGTCTTCATTACCTGCTTCCGGCATAAGACTCCGTCTCAGGCAGAGGTGAGTGGGTGTGTGATGCCCAGGATTTGAACTGCAGTGTCTTGGAGGGACTGAGAAGTTTTACATTGTGTAATCTGTTTAAAACTTCATTGCAGGCTTAGCTCTTTTAGAATTTTCAGCATAACCTAACAGTGTGTTGTGGTTTAGCCTGGCAAGCAGCTAAATGTGACACAGCTGTTTGCTTTCTCTCTCCTTGGTGGGGTGGGGGAGAGAATCGGAAGGAGTAAAAGTGAAAAAAATCCCCTTGGATTCTGATCTCAACCCTGCTGCTGCTCCAAGGGATCTTAGTCAGGTCCTTTATTGTATTTTGCTTTGCAGAAGGACTGAGAGCGTTACATCCCTCCTGTGGCTGTTGTGCGGAGGGATAATAGTGGGGTTTATGCTGTGATATTTAATACGCAGGAGTTAATGCTGGGACTCCAGCAGTCTGCATGAATGGTCATAGAATTCCATGGTTAAGTGATGGATTGGTTTCTAAAGTTCCCATTAGCGCTTTTAGCCGTCACAACCACAACAGTCTGTTAGAGAATATTTACTGTAAAGGCCTTGCATTGCTCTGAAGAATGAGAGCTTCATTTACTAAGTAAATTAAGGACAGTGGCATCTAACAGATTAGGCTTTAAACATTTGAAATACCAGAGGCAGAACTTTTCTAAAGATGCTGCTGGTGGTGTCTTGAGTAGGGTTACTTACCCAAGTTAAAATATTTTGCTTCCTTATCTGCCAGCACTGGAGCTATGGTCCTCAGCATGGTCTTTATTGAGTGGTTGTGTAAAAAGGGATTTTTCTCTTCTCAGCGAGCTAAGGCTGCACTCCAGGATCTGTCACCTGGGCAGATAGTCATCAGCAAGCACAAGAACGGACGCTTCTATCAATGTGAAGTGGTCAGCCTTGCAAAGGAGACTTTCTACGAGGTCAACTTCGATGATGGTTCCTTCAGTGATAACCTGTATCCAGAGGATATTGTGGTACGTTGTGCAGTGGGGTCTGGCTCCGGTAGAGGGCACATGATGTGAGCCCATCCTTGCTGCTGCAAAGCAGGCACACCAGGGGGTTTGGTAATTGTTCCAACCCTAGGTTGTGTTGTGGCTCAGGTGTGCTGCAAGAGCACCTCAGGGGTGTTACATGAGACTGACTTCACTGAGGGCTCTCAAGAACAGCTGTAGCAGGGAGCACAGCTCATCTTGGGCTGCTTAGCAGTGGTATGTCTGAAGGAAAGCTTGCTGACACTTGCGTACTCTTCCTACATGAAGTACTTTGAAGCTGGGCTTGCTGTTGGGCTTCAAATACAGATGACATCAAAGGATGTCTCTCAGCCTAGTTCTCCATCCCTAAAACGGATTAGCTGTTGGGGTGATGTGCAGTGTGGCTGGGATGGGTTCCCCTGTGATTTGCTGAATCTTCACATAAGTAAGCTGCTTCCCCTTCTCCTTGTCTCTCCCATCTTCCTCCTTTATGCTGTAGAGTCGAGACTGTCTTCAGTTAGGTCCTCCTGCTGAAGGGGAAGTGGTGCAGGTGAGATGGACAGACGGACAAGTTTACGGAGCCAAGTTTGTCGCATCGCACGCCATCCAGATGTACCAGGTACCAAATCGTGGTCTGAAAATTCATCTTTCATAACAAGCTGATCATGTTAACGTGGCTGTTCCTAAAGCCAGCAGAGCTATGGGGGAGTCACACTTAAACACATCAGGGGAAGTTACTCAGTGCTGTCAGCAATGCCAGATGCTGGTAACAGTTGCTGCAGTTAAGAGCAAAGTGGTTTCTTGCAGCTTTACTTCTATCTGGCTACCTACTTGAGAGTGTCAGCTTGTGAAAGATTGCTGGTCTTCAGTTCTTCAGCAGACTCTGTTCCTGTAGCTTAAACTACTTAAAATAGGTTCAAGTTTGCTTCTCTCTATTCAGTGAGAGTGCATCATTCCTTGCATACTTCCAAAAGGATGAATGTTCAGGCTGTATTAAAGTGACCAGCCAGACTGTTTTGTTAGCTGTTACAAGAATATTCCAAAACTTGCTGGACTGCTTTTACTGTCATGAGATTGGTGAAGAGTTGGTTAAGCTCTGTTGCAGTTTGCATACCTACATGTGTATCTTATAGAATTCAAGTGACAGAAGATTATTTCATGAGCGGCTCCTGTGAGGAGGAGAAGGCAGGTCTGGGTAGCTGTGGAAGGGGTTTGACTTCTGAGACCTCTGGCAGAACAACTCCTATTTTTCCTTCTAGGTGGAATTTGAAGATGGGTCACAGCTGATGGTGAAAAGGGATGATGTGTATACTCTTGAAGAGGAGCTTCCTAAGAGAGTGAAGTCAAGGCTGGTAGGTAAACGGGGTGCAAGCACCTCCTAAAGAAGCTCAGCTTTTTAATTTATCCTTGAACAGCAAGCTGAGTGCATGGCAGCAGCAGATTACAATCTGATGCTCTCCTCAGTCATGAAGTTTGGTAGTTGACCAGGCTGCGAAAGCAAAGTTCCTTCTTGCTCTGGAGAGGCTTTAATTCTTCTGCAGAGATGGGAGTTTATAGCAAAGAGTGGCAGGCACACAGGATGTTAAAGATTTCGGAAAGAACCTATCACAGCTGAATCTCGTGACCAGGTGTTGAAACACGCCTGCTCCATAAGGCACAGGATGTACTAGACTGCTTGAAAGTTGGAACAGATGAGCGTGTTTATTTCTTCGAGAAAGTGACTGTGAACTTAAATTAGCTACTCTGTTAAATTTGAAACCTGTGATTCTTTAAGTGAACTGTAATCAAATAGCTAAACTTATCCCAAGGCTTTTAAATCCACTCTCAAATATTTTTCTTCTCGAGTTCAGTCAGTTTTTGAAGAAGGCTGAACGTTCCCAAGTCTCCTGACTCGGTTCTTTCTTACGTGCAGTAGGAGGATGTGGAGGCAGGGATTTGATCTGTGTTCTCGTGACTAATTCTGGTTTTTCTCGTAGTCAATAGCGTCAGACATGCGCTTCACGGAGATCTTTGCAGAGAAGGAGGTCAGACAAGAGAGGAAGAGGCAAAGAGTGATCAATTCGCGCTACCGCGAAGACTACATTGAACCTGCGTTGTACCGGGCCATCATGGAGTAAGCGCTGCCTGTGGCAGAGGAAGACGATGCCCACCTCCCCCCAAGGATTTAAACGCTCCAGTACAACAGGCCATATTTGGATGCTTCGAATCCAGGGTTTTTTTGTTTTGTGTTTTGGTTTTTTTTTTCTAAGGAAGCTAAAAAGCTGATGCTCTGCAGTAGCTGAGAGGCAGCTGTTGGATAGTGAAACAGATCCCATTTGCTGAAGCTGATGCCTGCAGACTCGTGGTCTGAAGTTGGGTCCTTCCTGAATAAGCCAGCGTGGGGTTGTTGCTTTCATCTCGTCGAGCAGTCTTGCTTTGTTAGAGACAATTTTGGCAGGTGGCAAACTCTTCTGGGAGTTGTAGCCGGGAATCTTGGCAGCTGCAGAATAGTACGGTCTATTATTTTAATTGAATATTGTTCCTGATTTTGGGAGTCTCCCTGGTGGCCACACCTGGGCTTTTGAGCAGGCAGTGTTACTGGTGCTTGAAATTGAACCTCTTTTTATATTTATATCCTTTTTTTGTTGTTGTTGCAAGCAGCTTCAGTCTCTTGTTTCTCAGCACCTCCTTTCTGAGAGTTGAGCTGTAGGCTGTTCAGATCCAAGCAGACAGGAGATGCTTGCGTGAGCAGGTGAAATGTGAAATTGAATCCTATAGGACAAATTATTTAACCCTCCATTTAATATTTTTGTTTTGACTTACTTAATCATAAGTTTATCTGTAATAGTATGTGCCTCAGAATCAGTAAAATCTGTCTGGAGCCCCGCGCAGTGCAGCCTTCTAACAACAACAGGCATTCGGCTCCCAAAGAGTTTCTTTTGAGTTTCTCCCCACCCCCTCTAAGGCAATAATGACCAAAGGGGCAGAGTCCCAGCTCTCCCTTCTTGAAATCCAAGCGTCACAGTATTGGGGATGACAGGGCAGCGGTATCTGAAGCGGTGCAGTACCTCTTCTGTGGCAACACTGTCTGTCGTGTGGCTGCAGGCTTTTGCTCACAACAGCTCATTTTGGGTCTGGGACAGATAAAGCGTGCACTGAACTGCGTGTGTTCCTGGAAGGCTGCGCAGTGCTCTGCTGAGGCAGGAGTGCTGCCGTGTTGCTGTCCGGCAAAGGTTACCACAGCGTTTTTATGGAGTGTTCGTAGAGCACATCGCAGTTGTGTTGGAGAGAACTTGCTACTGCAGTAACAGGAAGCTGAGTTGAGCTGGGTAGTGGGTGTACCCGGAAGGCGTGCCAACTGACTCCTAGTAACTTCAGCGTTAATACACCACAGCAGGAGCTGTGTGGAGACACGTCCCTCTCCCATTCTGTGGGAAAGGGATTTGGGGCTGTGGAGCAGATTGACCACCACCTTTTTGCATGGAATTGAGGTGACTTTTTCTGATGGAGAAAACGATTCTCCAGCACAGTCCAAGAGGAAAATTTTCTAGTGAAACAGACCTAACGCATCCCTGCTTCTGCAGGGACGTGGCAATGTGTCTGCAAAGTCTGGATTTGTAACTTCTTTTTCCTTTTGTTACATAGGAACGCTATAAACCAAACTTCTGAAACCCCGGTGCATCGATTTGTGATTAGCAATAAAATGTAGAATTGTGTAGTGATACAACTCTTCATCAGAAAAGAAATAAACTGCAACTTTTATAAAGAAAATGTTACTAATCCCTACATTTTTATAGGGTCAGGAGGCTGATAGGAGCAGCAGAGATTTGCACAACCATTGTTTTGCATAGCGGTGATCTGTCCCATTGTTGTGGTGGAATACCTCGTTCATCAGTATCGGAAGGCTTAAACAGCTTCTGAAAGGAGGTCGCAGCTTTCCTTGTGGGTTTTTTTTTGTTCTTTTTCCCATGTCCAAAACTCCTGGTCTCAGGGTATTACTTCTTGATGAATGGAGTAGCTGGCTTGATAAAACTAGGATCTGTGTCGCTGCAGTTATTCTGGTCTAGGCAAGGGGAACAAAATTGTACTTTGGGCATCTCAGCTTGTACGTAAGCCTCTCTGAAGTGATGTGCTGTGAGCAAACGTGGAGAAGAGCTGACAGGGCCTTAAACTCGCCTCTGTTCTGTCAGCAAATCCTCAATATTTGGTATTAACTTCTAGGCTGAACACTACCTGTGTGTTACTGGAAAACATGCTCTTTGTATCACCTGCCGTTCTCCCTCCGGAGAAAAGGTGCCTGTGTTCAGACTTTCCTCTCAAACTGCCATACAACTGAGTCGCACCTCTCGGGTGCCACGTGCTGCCTGTGCTGCAAACACCCGGCTCAACAGCTTCATCCTCAAACGATGACCTAGTACGAAACAGCTGGATTTGCTTGGAGTGCTGTCGTTCAGCTGCAGCAGGTTTTGCCACTCACCTCTCCAGTATTGAGTGACTTTCCAGAGCTCCTATGCCTATTATTTGTTGTGGAAGAGAAGCTTTGTTACGCTGCCTTTTCTACGGGCTCCAGATCTGCTCCTGTCAGTTGGCTGCGCTGTGTTTGGAAACCGCTGCCACCCTGCACTCTGACACAAAGGGCCTTCCCAATCCTCCCGTCAGTTCTTGTGCTGCATCGTTCCCATGTGAGCATACTTTACCTACTGCAGTGATCGAACTGCGTTTTGGCTTCTCTCCGTGAACTTTAAAATTGGTGACCCTGATGTTTGAGAGGGGGTCTGTATTATTTTACTTTGCAAAAACAATTGGGTTTATGGCTTGAAGTATAACAGGTAGCAATAAAAGCTCTTTACAGAGCAGCTGTCTCAAAGGTACACATGCTTTCCGTTACCTATACTTTGCTCTTGACTAATAATAGTTTTTCCCAGTGGTTTGTTTTTGGAAGTGTATTTATCCCCGTTACAGCATCATTCCAGTGAGGGCTCAGTGCTGCCAGAGCATTGGCCAGGCAGGTGCTGCTGGATGTATTCAGTAGGAAATGGCACTCAGTGTGCCCCACAGGAGCTCTGGTGGCCCTTCCTTAGGTCCACGGCCTGTGATGCTGCAGGCAGTAGACCTCACTTCACTCTCCATGAAGCCTCCATCTGTGACTGGTTCAGGTTGGACTCGTTAAAAAGCATTTTTAATAGAAACAAATAGTGGCTTGCCCTTTATTCAGGATGAGCTTGGCAAGCCATGGATTACTTTTTATAGGGTTTAAAAAGGTGTGTGTATTCTTTGTGAAGCACCTGATTGCAGTAACATTTCTGCCTGTGACCGGACTTGTAGAAAACCCATTGCTCCATCAGCAGACCCCTCAGATGACCAGAGACAGCAATGGCAGTGGTAGGACCCATTCTCCTTGCTCCTTTTCTCTCTTCCCGGTGTTTTGAGCTGGGTTGAACTCATTCTGCACTGTTTTGAGGAGCGTAGCCACATATCCCAAGGCTTCTGATGCATCTCTGTTCTTCCATTCTCTAACCAGGCTCCTGTTGTCTGACACGTCTGCAGTTGTGCTTGTTTTTCTAATGCAAACACGGGATGAACTCAAGACTCTGGTAGCCTGTATGTTGTTTTCAGTTTGATCAAGTAATAAATCTAATTTCAAAATGGACAATCTGTAGACTAATTTAAGAACTAAAGCACTGTAACTTGGAAACTCTCATCACTTTTGCTGTTAGCGTTATTCCTTTCTCATACTCGTCTCCTTAAATGCTTAGCCAGGGAGCTCTTGAGTGCCTTTCCGAGGTGCTAAGCAGAGTTCTGTTACTTAAGGGCTCAGTCCAACATGACTTTTGGACTGGAACAGGGCCAGAGCCACAGATTCCTCCTTTCCTGTTGAAGTCCAGACCTGAGCCGTCTGCAGTAAGAGCTGAGTCGCCTCAGGTTCCCTCCATAGCAGAGTGGCAGCACCAGAAGAGGACTCACGGGGAAATCTTACCTGGCTGCAGTCAGAGAGCTCTGTTCTGCACTGTGGTGTTGACTCCTGAGTGAGGACTTGCTGAACTGGCAGTCAGGGACAGGAGATCCTTCTGCCTTAGCTCAGGGGTTTTTGTTACTGATACCCTGAGTGACCTTGAGTGAATTGCTTACTCATTGTGTTACTACTTCAGCTCCTGTCTTAGGAGCCTAAAGTGCCAGGTATTCCTGGAGCCAGCTCTTGCCGTTGGGGGAAGTGTTAACATCTCCTTTTCTCTGACAAATCTGTAGATGTTGCACAGAACCTTTAACTGTGTGCACTTAGGTTAGTGTAAAGCATTTTAGGTCCAACATGAACAATATGGGGTATTGCTACAAGTCAAAATAAGCCTTTTTCCTCTTATCCCATAATCATGCTTCTTTTCTTTGCATTGCTGTTAGAGCTGTTCAGCAGCTGTAGAGTTCTCCCTTAGATGAGTGCAGTGCTTCAGGTGGGGCGAGTGTGGTGGTGCTTTGTCGTAGTAACATGAGGCTGTGTCAGTGGTTTCCTTTGGCCTCACCAGAACGGTCTGCAGAGGAATGGGAAGCGTTCACCCGACTGCTGTCCTGTGAGGAACCTGTGACAGATCCGTGCAGAAACATCGCCACAGCCTCCTTGCTGCAGCATGAGTAACGTGACAGTGGAGTCAAAACTGTTCTGACAGCGCCTGGGGAACGAGGGAAATGTGTGGGATGGTACTGGAAAAGAAAAATAATCAAATGGTATAGGATGTGTGTTAACTGAGTGAAGATGGGCTGGTCTGAAAGGAGGTGTCGCTGGCCTGTAATTCTACATTTAAGAAAAGTTTTGCCTTTTATGAATGGTGAATGTGAACACCTTTGCTACACAAACACACTGTGCTACAAGAGAGCAGTGAAGCAGGGCTGCTGTCCGGGCTCGTCCACCTCAGCTGGGGAGGTCAATCCTGCGTGGCGTACCCGGCGTGGGCACCTCACTTTGCAACAGGACCCAACGCCCCAGGAATTGGGATGCCCTCATGTTTATCCACAGCGCTGGCCGAAGGAAGAGCTGCCTCCTCGCAGGCTGTAGGCAAGGTGGGTGCCTGGCGTGCTGGGATGTTTGCATACCCAGGCTGAGGAATTTCACAGAGTGAGGAAAATCGTGTCTTTGCAGCTCAAGAATCTGTACCACTCGTGTCCAAGCACTGTGCTGTGAGGCTCTGTGTACAAGTACACTATAGACCAAAGCAAACTCCTTCAGGAAATAGTTTGGGCTTGATGATCTTAGAGGTCTTTTCCAACCTTATGATTCTGTAATGATTCAAGTCCACAGTCTTGCTGAATTTAGGGAAGCAGGGGATGTGTTGTACCTGTGGACCTCCAGAGAAGCCTCAGACATGGGGATGAGATGACTGTGAATGTGAGTTGATGCTAGGTAATATGCTTGGACTCTCTAAGTGCTGCTGCTTCTCTTGAATACAACATCTTTGCACCTTTAGGGTTAATTTTTGTGCTTATGCTCACAACAGGTCTTAACTCAAACCTCATTACTGAGAGCCACAAGCACTTAAAAGTGACCCAGTATCCTGGGTGCTTTCAGTGTGGGTGGTGGGTGCTGATGAGCTGTAGGCTGCATGTGCAGAGGAGCTATTACAGCCAGTTCTGTGGAAAAAGAGTGCTGCTGCTGCTGGAGAGACAGGACAGAGCAAGGAAGTTGGTGATGAGGGGCAGCTTAAGCTTAGCAGCCTGCCTGGTTGGCGTTGCGGTTGCCTGCGGTGGGTTGCTGCCCAGGCTGCTTGGCTCTGCAGCAGGGACTCAGCTTTAGCTTGTCCAGGCCACGCAGAGCCAGGGCAGGATGAAAGGAGCGGTTGTGCTGGCAGGCAGAGAAGGCTCTGTCCTGAGTCCTCTCTGGCTTTCCTGTTTCCAGCTGGATGGATGTTTCCAAACGCCGTTTAACAGCTGGTGACCACGGGTACTGGCATGGGAGTTAATGCTCTAATTCTGCCTTTCTCCCTTGCAAGGGAGGTAACACCAGCTCTCCTGTTTGGACCCTGGTCCATCCTTGCAGTGGGGCTGAGACCAGCGCTGCCCTTTCTCAGTGGTCGGTGGTGAAGGCTCCTCTTGGTTCCCTGTGGGAGCAGGGCTCTGCAGTGCTGTCCCCAGGAGGGACGCCCCAATTTGGGCCCTCGGTGCTGTGCAGAGCCTGGCAAGAGGAAAGGGACAGAAGAACAGAGCTTGGCTCTTCTCCCTCCGCAGCCGCCGAGGCTCAGGGGCTGCCAAGGGCTGTGCGGCAGGAGAAGAAAGGCGGCGTTCATGGGAGCTGCGCGGCTCCGAGCTGCCGGGCCAGGAGCCAGGCACGTCAGCACCTGATGGGCCAGCTCCAGGAGGGGCTTCTCGCTGCTTGCCTTCTCCAGCTGAGCCCAGGCCTTCTCCAGACAAGCTGTGCTTCAGGGGTCCCAGTGTCGTGAGGGCTTTCCTGCCCCAGAAGGGCTGGGTTATCACTTGCATAGGGCATTGCTTTGGCACCGGTGTGCTGGGGAGGTCTTTCCCCAGGAGCCCGGCTCCTGCGCTGTTGAGCAGGCTCCCTGCTGCCTGTCTGTGTCCCCCAACCTCCCTCAATGTCTGGTGGAAGCCCTGGGGGACCTGGCTCGGTCCCTTGCCCAGTTGTGCGTACTCTGCAAACCAGGAACCTGCAGTCCTGCACTGAGGATGGTTCCCAGTGAGAGATGCAGGGCCAGGGCTGTGGGGGCAATCCCTGGGGCTGGGCTGTCCTCAATTCCCACAGCAGATCCCTACCCCTTTTCTGGGCAGGCTGGGGCACCTCAGTCCTTCCTCCAGGAGCTGCTGGACAGAAGGGCCCTGGTGCAGCCCTTTTGGGGAGGTGCCTGGTACCTGCTAGGGGAGACGAGCAGATCCCTGGCTATGCCTGAGCCCTGCCCGGTGGTGCCTCGTAGGCGTTTTGGTCTCACCCCTCTCCCAGCACAAGCTGCACCACAGCCCTAGAAGAAGCAGGTGAGGTTGCTCAGGGCTCTGCTGCCTGGGGATGGCTCGGTGCAGGCTCTGGGAGCTGCCAAGGGTCCCGGTGCAGGAGCAGGTCAAGGCCTGGTGTGTGTCCTGGGAGGTGCTGCTAGGGCAGCATGGACTTGGCCCTGGGTCACCAGCCCAGGACAGGTTTGGCTGTGCTGGGGGTGTTGCCACGTCAGCTTGGGCTCTGACAAAAGCACAGCATGGGGTGGAGGTGAGTGGGTGGCACTTCAGGTTTGGGGTCAGGATGCTGGGGACATCCTGGGGATGAAATGAATGTGGGTTGGAGCAGCAGGCAGTTCCTCTCTGACAGCACTGGAGGATGTGGGGATGGAGGGAGCAGGGTTTGTGACTTGGGCCAGAAGCAGCTGTGCTGCCCATGGGCTGGGCTGGCTGCGTGTGGGGGCCTCCCGGTACCTGTCTGGCAGTGGTGATGGTGGTGTTGGCTGCTACGGGCCCTTGGGCTGCTGTCCTGGAGCCCAGAGGAGCTCACTGGAGTTGTCTGTGTGCTGCCAGGATGGATGCTGCAGCACAGGCCAGGGCTGCCCTGAGCCCTCTGCTTCCATGGTCCCTGCAGCCCCCTCGTGAGCTGGTGAGGGTCCCATGGGTGTGCTGATGTGCTCCGTGCATCCCAGCACAGTCACGCACAGCGGTGGCAAATGCAGAGGGTGCTTCAGGTTTATGCATCCTTAAGGCATGTGAGTGGGGGCTCATGCACTCCAGAGGGCTGTGGGATGCTGGGCTGGGCAGTAACAACTTATGCCCAGTGTGCTGTTGCTTTGGAAGAAGAGTGGACAGGTATTTTGCTGATCAGCTCTGGAGTGAGAGAGAAGAGACTGCTGCAGAGAGATGATGTGGCTGCTGATGGGTTTGGGGTGCCAGGACAGCTCAGACGGCAGCAGGGTGGCAGCTTGTCAGCCCCTGTGCAATCCTGGGCTCCTACTCCATGCATAGGGCTGCACCCTAAAGAAGCCCCTTGCCAGGTCCAAAAGGCAGTGCCCTGTCATGCTGTGCTTTGCCCTGTATGGGCTCCTGGTAACCAGCTTTACTGGGAACACTGGGGACCAGCCTGGGGATGGGCTGGTGAACCTGCCCCGTGTGCCAGGCAACTCTGACGGGGCTTTGCTTCCCCCCCAGCAGCCCTCCCTCCTGCCCTGCCCCATCTCCAGGGAGGCACGGGCTCTGCCTGCAGCCATGGGTCTGTGTCACGACCAGAGTGGCTGCTTGGGGCTGGATCTGTGCTCTCATCCTGCGAGCCATTCCTGCAGGAGCTGCTATGTCCCTCCTGGCTCCTCTGGCAGCATCTCTGCACCTTTTCCCACTCAGTGGGGTTTATTGGTGGACGGTTGCCTGAGGCTCAGCATTAGCAGCAGCAACCCTGTGCTGTCAGGCCCTGTGGGTTTGGGATGTGCAGGGAGGGGAGGAGCTGACAGCTTTGCCCTTTGCCAGCGTTGCAGGGCACAAGGCCAGCCCTCTTCCCAGACAGGCACACGCAGCCGTGCCCTTTTGCTTCTCCAGCTTTTCCCGTGGGCCGAGGGCTGAGCCTGCCTTCCTGCTGCTGCTCCTCCACCAACGTTTCCTGCAGCTCCCTGCCCACAGCGCAGGTTTGGCTGCCTGGGTGCACTTCTGACTTGTGGCGTGTCTGGACAGCACCCGTTTCAGCATTGTTAGGGGTTTGCGGTAGCGGGATGTGAAACCCCTTGTTCCTCTTCCCTGCCCTGCTCAACCCTCTGCACCCAGGAGGGTTGATCCCCGTGGAGCCGCATGTCCCAGGGCCAGGACATCCCTGGGATGCTCCACGCCAGGCCCTGTCCCTGACACCCCTGTGCTGTGGGGATTACAGAGGAATGGCACAGGATCCCAATACCCTGCGCTGGTGCAGGGCAGAGGAGCTGACGCTGCCCTGGAAGCTGTGACAGGGACCAGCCATTTCCATCTGTGCGATGGAGGCTGTAGCACAGCCACCAGCAGCCCACTCCCCGGGTATTTTTAGGCCTGGGAGAGATGACAGGCTCGCCCCACATCCGGACCACGAGATGCCTCAGCAGCCTGGAGTGATAGGAGGAGCGTGGGCCTGCAGCAAGGTGGCTCAGGGCTGTGGTGTGCGGGGGCTGGAGCCACAATGCCGCCCCTAGGAAAGGCAGCACTACCCCTGTGCTTTGCCTATGGGCCTGCTGGGAACGGGGTACCTCCATCCTCTGGACTTGCACAGCTTCAGTGCTCTCACCCACTCCTGAGCTTGAGGGTGTTTGCTGGCTTGTGAAGGAGGGCAGTATCCGAGCAGATGGGGCTGTGGGGCTGCTGCATGTGGTCGCTTGCTGTCACAGAAGGGGGGAAACCCTTTGGCTGAGGAGCTTTTCTGACTTGGGAAAGCATTACAGAGAAAGGGATCCAGAAATCCTCTCTGCCAGCTGCATCCTCACCCAAGAGAGGGAAGAGTGGTGACTCAGAGGTGACTCGTGGTTGATGCGCTGGAGGACAGGAGGGCTGGGGAAGGAGGCTGTCCCCCTTGGGCATGCTCATCCCCAGCTGGTACCTGGGTACTGCTGGGGATGCCTAGCGTGGAGCAGGTCCCTGAGGCAGTGCCCTGGGCACACACAGTCACACATTGCTACTGGGAGGTGACAGTGCCAAGCTGTGGCATCATCCTGGGTGCTGACAGATGCAATGCCAGGGCCTGTGGCTGCGTCAGGGAGGATACGGGCTGCACAAATCAGCAGGACCCCGTCTACCAGGAACTGGTTTGTCAGGGAGGGCGTCATTGGTGCTGACACCTTGTTGTGGTTACTGTACTGATCCCTGTGTTGGAAAGACCAGTCCTGCCACATGCACGAACCTCCCTCCATGGGGAGCTGTGCTCTTCAAAGCTCCAGCCCCGAGCAGCCGCCTCTCTGCAGCCCTGCCAGCATCCCTTGGTATCCCTCGTTCGAGTGATGGTCGCAGCAAGTCCATACTCCCTCTGCTGTGGTACAGTGAGTTGGTTTCTAGGGGGGGAGCACGGTGGGGAAGCTTTACTGGAGAGGCTGAGCTCTGCCCCTGGGTTGTGCTGGGTCGGGGAATGAGCCAGAGCTGCTGGCCTGGCTGTGCTCCTGTGGCTGCTGGGACCAGGACAGAGCCCTCCGTGGCTGGCAGCTCTGCACACACTGGGACCTCTCTTGCTACAAGAGGATCTAGAGTCCCCCTAGCCCTGTTCTTTGTGTCCCAGGGCCAGGACAGCCCCGGGATGCTCCGTGCCAGACCCTGTCCCTGACACCCGTCTGCTGTGGGGATTACAGAGGAATGGCACAGGATCCCAATACCCTGGGATTGTGTGAATGCTGGTGATTAACCCAGCGAGGTTTGCTGTGCTGCAGGAGCATCCCCTCCGCCTGTGTCCCCTGCCTGTGGCTGGGGGGGGAAAGCTGCTGTTGGCCCACGTCCTGCCAGCAAATACAGCACCCAGAGGCACTTCCCCCTGGTTGCGCTAACGCCTCATTGCACAGAGCAGCTGCAGGAACACACAGGTTGCCACAAACGCTCCATCTCCAAAACACAGCATGTTCATGCCCTGCAGCAGAACTGCCCTCGCTGCCTCTCCTTGCCCCCTGTCCTCTCTACTTCCCAGCTCCTTCAACCCTTTCCCAAGCATTGTGCCTGCCCCACTTTGGGGTGAGCAGGCAATACCTGCTGCAAAGAGCATCTTCACCCTGCACCCTGGGAGGTTTTGGTGTCCCTGGGCGCATTGCAGAGGGTTTCGAGGAGGGGCACTCACCCACGAAGGAGCTACAGACCAGTCCTGCCCTGGGAGCTGCCGACCACAGCACAACCCACACAGACTGTGTGGCAAAATCAATTCTTTTGATAGCAAATCATGCAAGAAATGGGGCCAGGAAAGGTGACACAAAATGATTTATCCCAAAGAAGTGGGCTCGTACCCATGCTATTAGTTCTGCCCCAGCTTGGCAAAGAAAAGGATGCATGGCCATGATTTGTGTCTGAAATCATGACAAATGGCATCATTAAACTTCAAACAGGGGAGTGCAGCTCACCTGGACGACGCCAGCTCGCAGCCAAGTCCTCCAGGCACCTGGGGAAGAGATCAGAGCGGCACAAATGGTTTGTAAACCCCGAGTAGGGACGGGTACAGCAGAGCCGGGGGCTGCTGTGCTCGCGCCGCGGCTTTTGGCACCGGCTCGCTTGGGTGTGTGTGGGAGCGATCAGTACAAGGAACAGAGCCGGGCGCTGCGATGTGTGGAGGTCGCTGATGTGTTATGTGGGTTCAGAGGCTCCGGTTCACCAGGCATCAGGGAACAGGAAAGGTAAGGTGGGGTTTGGGTTGAAAAGGCTGAAGAGGAGCTGGAGCCTGTGTGGCGCCATCGCAGCTGAAGGGGCACAAGGGCTTGCGGTGCAGTTAATGAAGTACCAAAGCTCCGGGCTGGAAAGGTGCCGTTCCCTGGGTAAAGGGGCTGCTGCAGGGAGCCTGCCTGTGCCTGAGAGCTGGGTAATGCTGAGGAGCCAGGTCAGGCTGTGTTGTACCTGCTTTAAAGAAAACCAAACACACATGAGCAGGTGAGCAGCCCCTCAGCTCAAGAAGGACAGGAACTGCTTGAAAGAGTCCAGCAGGGCCACAAAGTGATGGAGGGAGTGGAGCATCTCCTGCTGAGGAGCGGCTGAGGGAGCTGGGGCTCTGGAGCTTGGAGCAGAGGAGCCTGAGGGGTGCCCTCATTCCTGGGGATCCATTGGGAAAGGGCAGTGTCAGGAGGAAGGAGCCAGGCTCTGCTCTGGGATGGCCAATGGCAGGACAAGGGGCAATGGTCCCAAGCTGGAGCACAGGAGGTTCAAGCTGAAGATGAGGAGAAACTTTGTGAGTGTGAGGGTTATGGAGCATGGCCCAGGCTGCCCAGAGAGGTTGTGGAGTGTCCTTGTGTGGAGACACCCAAAGGCCTGGCCGTGTTCCTGTGTGACTGCTCTGGTGATCCTGCTGTGGCAGGGGTTGCACTGGATCAGCTTTGCAGGGCCCTTCCAGCTCCTCACATGCTGGGATGCTGTGAAGAAGACACTCGTTGGGCTGAGCCCCTCTGCACCATCTCACTCCTGACCTCCTCTGCTGCTGGAGATGTTTGGACAGGAGATGAGGAGCTGCCCCACCAGGAAGAGGAGGGAAACCAAGGGTTGTGTATGAATCAGTCACCAGCCTGACCGTGTGGCAGCCTTTCTTCCGGCCACAGATGATGACAAATCACACTGAAACTCAAGACCATCTAATCTTATTTGCAATCTGCCGTACACTGAGGATGGCCACCCCTGCAGCCTTCAGCGACCACCCTGCAAAGAAACGTACTTAATATCAGGTCTGAGTTGTTCCATCTTCAACTCTGCACCTTCGGACCCCGCAGGTCCCTCTGCTGGGCTCACGCGCTCTGTAGCAGCGCTCCCCCAGCATCAGCAAGGAGACCTTCAGCAGAGCAGCTCCTCGCATCTCGCACAGCCTTATGTGCTGCATTGCCAAGCCTTGGCTCATAAAAATGCTGCTGCTCCCCAGGATTTCCGTGTCCGTTTCGAGGTTTGGTGAGCTGGACCGGACACCAGGCCGGCTTTGCCAGCGCCGCAGAGTGGCACGAGCGCTGCCACGCGTCTGCCCCCCAATCCCCTCCCCGCGCCTCTGGCTCGCAGCTCTCGGAGCCAAGGCGCTGCGATGCAGGCTCAGAGCAGCAGTCGTGTGTGGGGATGGCTCTCTTTTTTTGGCTTTTTTTCTTAATTTCCTGCTTTCTGGGAGATCCTCCACGCTGCAGTACGGTCTGTGCTCTACGTACCCACGTACCTTCCTTTGCAGCCTGCTACTGTGCTGTGGGTTGGGATTTCTGCTCACGCCGCTCAGTGTTTTATCAGTCACAAATCCAAGCCTTCCTCTCGTCACCTAGACAGTTGATTTTAAAAACTATTAAATGGCACTGGACCAGGAAGCAGTGGCTGGGGGTGTAGGTACATTCCCTGTTGTTGATGTCTCCCCACTGGCTCGCTGTCAGACCTCAAAACGTCGCTGTTAATGCATGTAGTTGTTAGTCTATCGTGAGCCTTATTAATTCTTGATAATGCCTACTTTTAATGAATATCCTATGTGATTGCTGATGGCAGGGGGAAAGCTGAAGTGTGCTGTGGTAGATGCTCCTGCTCTGAGCAGCCAGCCCTTTCCTTTTGCCAGGGAGGAGGTTCTGCTGCCAGGTCTGCGCTGTGTAACGCAGCCCCCAGGGTGCCCTCAGCTGTGCTGTCACCTCCCCAGCAGTAGCCTGGGTCTCTCTGCCGTGCCTCTGCACATTGCTTTGGCTCTTTGAATGGCGCTGGCCTCCCGACAGCCGAGTATTTGTTAAAAATTAACACATCTGTGCAGGAGAGCCCGTGATTACGTTACCAAAACACTGCTTGTGAATTGCCTGCGTCTGTGGTGGTTTGGAGAGCTGCAGCCTCTGCTTGTGCCGCTGCTGTGCCAAATTCCCTCCTCTCTATGACAGCACATGAAACGTGGTCACTTCTGCTATGCCCGTCTCAGTGAAGGCAGCGGCTGGATGGTACCTGCCTGCATCTTCAGCTGATTTTATGGCATGAAAGGAGACAGGGCAATGCCTGGGGGAGGCACATCAGGGTGATGGCCACTGCATCTTGAACCGCCTCTGAAATTCAAGTTTATTCAGCATTCATCTCAGACTCAAGCAATCCGTGTGTGTGATCCTGGCTGTGGAGAGGTAGCGTGGGCGCAGCCGGAGCTGGGGTCTTTCCAGCTTCCCGCAGCACCGGCGTGAGAAGGCGCAGGGCGCTATCCAATGGTGCCCATGGGCTGGGGAAGGTTCCCCATCTCCCTCCCAGATCTCAAATGTGCTTCACTGAGGGGGCTGCTGGGGAGAAAGAAGACCTTTAGAATGGCAAATATACAAAGACTTTTTGAGCTGTTTTCTTTAAGGGACAGAATTAAGCCAGAAAGTCGACCTAGTTCATTATTTTGAGGGGCTGTTTTCATGGTGTGCAGCCCGGTAACTGGGCAGTGCGCTGGGTTCATCAGTGACCGCTGCCGCTGAGAGCAGGGTGAGGTGTTGCAAGATGCTTCCCTGCCATCCTGCCCAAACCAGCCTGAATGTGGGCAGGTGCTGCTCGGTTCTGTGCTTGTCTCTGTTTCAAAGACAGGCACCTATGGAGATTCGGGACCTCTGGTCCCAGAGAGCTCAGCAAACCTTGCCAGGCTCAGCTTCCTAAGCCCTCCCAAAAGTGACACCCCTCTCCCCTGCAGTGAGGTCTGTGTCCGGCTGCGGGTGCTATCCCACCTTTGCAGGCAGCTCCGGATGCTGCTGGAGAGGCAGCCCTGACATCCATGATACTGGGACAGGGAGCAGTGTGAGGTGTGCAGGAGTGGAGGTGTCCCCCAGCACCCAGCTCCGTGTGTCAGGGTCCTGAGACATGTGAGAGCCACCCCAGGTGGCTCTAACCCAGCCAGTGGTGTCTCTGGAGAAGATCTGGGACAGTCCTGCCTGGGTGGTTATTCTAATGCTAGGGCAGAAAGGACCAACACAGCCCTTGGAGACAGAGAAAAGGAAGGGGCAGATTTAATGCCTGTGGTAAAGCATTAAGAGGGGCTCCTTGTGGGATTCTGGGTCTTGAAAAGGAGTCAGGAAAATCAGAGAGGCTGTGTAGAGCAGAAATGCAAAAAATGGCTTGAGGGTGGGAGGAAAAGCCTGGCAGCAAGAGAATTAAGAGACTCGGTATATTTAGCTTATCAGATGAAGATGGATGAGAGGGGGTTTGCTTGCAGCATATGTGTAGTGTCACAAAGAGAAAATGCCAGGCTCTGAAAGGCTCTTTAATCAAGCAGAAGGCAAAACAAAATGGGATGTCTGCAAGCTGAAGCCAGACGCAGGGATGTGGGATGCTCCTCTGAACGTGAGGGCGAGGGACTCCTGAAACAGCCCCGGAAAGGTGGGAGTCTCCAACGCTCATCTTCAAACCAAGCCTAGCTCCTTCCTCGGAAAATATGCGTGAAGCAAACATAGCGTATTGGAATTAATGCCAGGAGGTGAAGCGCTGAGCGGCGTGCTGGCTGCTCGCGCTCACACAGCCGCGTGTCGGGCAGGACCTTTGGATCCTTTCAGCTGAGGAAGACCCTGGGGAAGCCTGGTCCTGTTGGGGAGCCGTGCAGGCAGGCTCAGGTGTTTACCTGCACCCATGGTGGTAAGTGTGGCTCCTTGCTGCTGGAGACATCTGGAGGGTGGCGGGGTTTTTCAGCTAATTTTCACTTGTTTTGGCTTGTTTAGGGACTGCTGACGGTGCATTTCTGTTCTTAGAGTAGCCAGAGCACCACCAGAAGTGTAAAGTGCTGTCCATAGACTGATCACACTCGGAGCCTGTGTTTAAGAGTAATATGTAATGAGTATGTGAGATGAAACAAGTTTGGCCAGAGAGGAAAAGCCAAAATATGAGTGTGTTACAGCCCGGATTGCATTTCCCAAGCATGTACATCAGCAGAAGTAATCTCTAGAAAGAGATCTTTGCTGTGGTATTTAATTAATAATAAAATACTACGTTAATTAGTATCTGGTTTGATTTGATGACATGTAATTTGGGGGCAAGGATTACAGTGTGAGTATTAGACTGAGGATTTTTATAGGGCAGAGAGTCAGAATGAGATTAGCAGTCTTGCTACGGAGGGAACCCGGAGGCTGACGTATGTTGTGTTTGGCAGCCGATGCAGATGGTTACGGCGTGACTTCGCTCATAGGAAAGAACCTGTAGCTGCTATTTACCTTTACGTGTCACCCTGCATAATGCCACCACGTAAGAAAAAAGGCAAGCAGGCATCACTTCAGTGGGAACGCCCCGTGGTGCTCAGCGCCGCGCAGGAGGGGCGTTTGCAGAGCAATTTTGGTGTGCCCCAGGCAGGCTCCTTCCAAAGGAGGGGAAGGAGGAAGCTTTGCTGACGGTCACCCCACATGCCCACAGCCCCGCTGGGGATGTGAGCAGCTGAACCAGCACCTTGCCCCTTGCACAGCTTCAACCCGGGCAAGCTATATGTGTTGAGGACACCGAGCTATGTTTGGTCCAGTGTGAGTGCCCCAAGCAACGTGCAGGGATGCTGCAGGGACATGAGGTGTAGGACCAAGGGGTCCTCCTGTCCCCACTGTCCCGAGTTCCCTGCTAAGGCAGCCACCAGAGCCTTGTCTTTTTTCCCAGCTCGCAGCCAGCATTGCGGAGGGAAATGCTCCGCACACACAGAGGCAGCCAGGGGCTCAGTGGGTTGGTCGCAAGTGGGTTTTTGTCTAGCAGGATGGGCTTGCAGCCCTTTCATTTGGTCAGTTTGGCTTTGAAAAGCTCCAGAGCATTCTGGAAAGCGGCACAGCAATATGATAGGATTTAATCAGACTTAATTATTCCCCTGCTGTCGATCTCCTAGCAACATCCAGCTTGACATCTGCCTGCAAATGAAACGTGTAAGCTAAGTAGGAACATGTTCAGACTAAAGCCCTGCTACTCGAACCAAATCACTCCACTAATCATCGCCTTAATTCAGCCTCTGGCTGTTAGACAGCTGCCGGGAGCGGGTACCTGATTTCCATCGATGCACAGCACTCGTTTCCTGAGTGTTTTCCAGGCTGGCAAGAAGCAGAACTTCATCCTGGGTTCTTTCCAGCATGCTGACACCTGATAACGGGGGGTAGAGTTTCCCAAGTGACAAACGCAGGCTCAGGAGCAAGCCCCAGCCTTGTCACTACCTGGCTTCGTGCTGTAGGTCCCTGCTTATCTCGTCACCAAAATCAGATCACCCTCTGTGCCTGCAGACTGCGGGCTTTAAACTCTCGAGTGTACAGACAGTAGAATCGGGCTGGTTTAGGTGAGATTTGAGTGTGGTCGGAGCAGATGTGGCACAGCAGTGGCAGGCGTTGCCAGCAGCTCCGTGTCACCAGGACACGGGGCATCCAGGAGGGGAGAAGAGACCCAGCTTACACAGCTGGAGGGATGAAGAGAGGAGCAGAAGTGTTTGTAAAGCAAAGCCAAGCTCCAGTCAGACGTGGGCACAGGAGTTAATGGAGGAAATGAGCCCCATGGCTGAGCAGGGGCTGGCTGAAGAGGCACCCCAGCCACCAGCTCGCCGTGAAGCCAGAGGGAAGGGAGCTGCCTTGGCCAGGTGAGAGTGACCAGTGTACCCAGTGTATCAGCCCTGGGCATCTGGGGGGGTCAGGGAGCAGACCTGCAGATGGATGGGGCTGCAAGGGATGTGGTTGTGGCCCCTCTCCATGCATCTCCTTGGGGGGATGTTGTTGGCAGTGATACCTGGGTGTTGGCATGAGTCTGTCTGGTTCCTGTGCTGTGTCTAGAAGTTGTTATTGGAATAAGAAAGAAAATCCCAATGGGATGCTGGTGTGGCACATGTCTCCCTTGTGTCTCCGGGGTGAAGCATGGTGGATCTGCAAGAGCAGCTGCATGGGTGCACCACATGCAGCAGCTTGTGTTGACTTCATTCGTGCTGAACACAAGGGTTTCTGGCTGCAAAAGAGGGGCTGTGTGAACCCCCAAAACCTCTCTCCATGACCTGTGTGGGCCCTACTGCTCGCTGGGGAGCGGGGTCAGGCAGTGCTCAGCCGGCTCTGTGCCATCTGAGACAGTGTCTGCTGGTTGGCATCGGTGCCTGGGCTCACTTGTGGTGGAAGCCACCACCACACATTGCCACGGTCCTACTTGGTTTCCCTTAAACTCACAAACCTTTTTGTTTTCCTTGTGTTATCAGTGATGCATGGAGGGTGAGAACAGGAAATTGCTGGGCTTCTTTACTGTCCTGAAGATGCAAGCTTATTCCTTAAGGTCTCTTTCTGATTATTTTCCCCTACTGTGCCTAACAATTTCCCTATTTATCATTTTCTCCCTACGCTGCCTTATACTTGTGTTTCTCACTTGCCCTGTGCCTGATGAGTTTTAGGGCTACCCAGCAAGGCAGAGGGGCCAGTGGCAAGGATGGCAGAGCTGTGGGAAGAGTGAGATGTGGGCTGGCCCCACCGCTGCAGTGCTCACAGGGCAGCCGTGCAGTGAGAAGGTGGAGACCATAACGCAACAACAACTGCATGGAAGTGGTGCCAAGTGTGCGGCACCCACTGTGTGGTGTGAGCTGTGCTGTGGAAGGCCTCATGTGGCCCCTGCAG
Source organism: Mesitornis unicolor (assembly GCF_000695765.1). Classification (NCBI taxonomy): domain Eukaryota; kingdom Metazoa; phylum Chordata; class Aves; order Mesitornithiformes; family Mesitornithidae; genus Mesitornis; species Mesitornis unicolor. The sequence continues at coordinate 38,542 of NW_010160051.1, forward strand.
CACAGAGTGGTCCTTGCAGCCTGATGTGGTCCAGTGGTGGTGGCTGTGCCACACTGGGAAGCCCAGGGAGGTGGCACCATGCTGTGCAGTGGCTGGGCAGGACCTTGTTGTGTGCAAGGATCTGCATAAGTCAGGGGACAGTGTGAAGGCAGTGACCGGGTGCTAAACCAGACTGTGTGGCATGGCTGGGTGCAGTGTAGTGCAGTGGTTGGAAGCAAGACAGGGTTGGACTGCACTGTGTGGGGCTGCAGGCTGGGCTGGGCAGTGCAGGGGTTAGAGGCTGTTTCAGCAGTGTGTGGACCTTGGGCAGTGCAGCGTCTGCAGGGAGACGCAGTGACCAGAGGCTGGTCATGCAGCATTGCTGTCGGGATGCAGCAGCAGCTGGATTGGAGGGCAGTGCAGCGTAGTGTCGCGGCTGCAGTGGCCGCAAGATTTGGAGGTGTCCCAGCTGGAGGAAGGTGCAGTGCTGTGCAGTGCTGTGCTGCAGTTGGAGCAATGAGGCAAAGCACAGCTTGACAGGAGGTGCAGTGCCTGGAAGGGTCCTGTGGTGCCATGTCTGAAGGGTGAGACAGCATCGTGGGGTGCCTGCAGGTGCTGTGGGGGGATTGGAGGGGCCAGTGAGTGATGGGAAGTGCTGCTGCCGTTTGAAGGGGCAATGCCGGGCAGTGCCTGGGGGAAGGGGGGAGCGTGAAGCAGTGCCCTGCGGCCACTGGAACAGGGATGCAGTGATTGGGGCAGTGTGGTGCAGTGATGGAAGCGGGGATCACAGGAGTGCAGTGATGGGAGCAGTGCAGTGTTTCAGGCAGTGATTGGAGCAATGATGGGAGCAGTGCGATGCAGTGATGGGAGCAGTGATGGGGGCAGTGCAGTGCCGTGATTGGGGTAGTGATGAGAGCAGTGCGGTGCAGTGATTTGGGCAGTGA
>NW_010160052.1:0-10448 GCF_000695765.1 Mesitornis unicolor
CCGAGTGATTCTGTGATTCTGTGATTCTTGTCACCCAGACAGAAGTCTGCTGTTGCTTCTGTATCAGGTCTGCCAGGGGGTTAATGGTCTCCTGAGTCCCAGTGTTTCGATTTTAGATGTCTTTATTGGAGAGATGTTTAATTTCTCAGATATCATTAGGGTCTGTTAAAGTATTCTTTTTTTCACTGTCTATTTATAGGGAAACAGAAGAGGACCATTGTGCGAATATAAGGAGTGAGCAGATAAAGAGAAGCAGAACCAAACAAGGACTCCGTTGAGCTACTCTTGCAAACCCATCACTGAAAATACAGAAAGCACTGTGCTATACTGATCTGTTGGGCGCGTTGTTACCACTCTGGGCACAAGTACTCAAGGCACCCCTTGAACAGTGGATACCCTTTTTGCATCCTCTCTAAACACATCACGCTCACTCCTACCCACTGCCATTGTCTCAGAGAGCCCAACACAAGCAACCTGGAAGCAGCGGAGCCATTGCAGGCTGTCCTGACTGGGGGCCAGTGCAAATAGGCAGGATCCAGTTGAGAGGCTGGACCAGTTCTGCAGACGTCACCAAATGCATGCGAAGAACTGGTTCAACAGGGCTCACAGCTGGAGAGACTGCCTGAGGTGCAGCTGACTCCCCAGCCTGGGGACCCTGTCTGTATATTGATGCACTCAACGGGAGAGGGAGACAACAAAATTGGACAGGACAGAGAATTTCCTGAGCACAATCCAACTGTTGACTGAACGGAGGTCTTAGGTACATTTTACCTGATCTAACCAAGGTCCCAGGGACCTTCTAAGAGGCATTTATTGAAGTACTCAGAAGATCTTGGTTCAAAGAACTACTGGAGCCATGGACAGCTGCAAAGGCCAGGGAAGGATTTAGTGCTTCAACTGTCAAACTGGTGAGGGCTCAACATAGAAACAAACTTCCTATCTGACTCAAAATGCAAATCTCAGGTGGGAGGAGAGGTGACTAAAAGACCCATATCTCCATCCTCCCGTGTTTCTGATGCAGTGTTCAGCTGACCATAAAGACACTTGTGTCGGATGGAAACACATATAACACCTATCAAATAGGTCATTCAGCACTTTCCATTACAGACACCTTGTTCCAGTTGTATTCAACTTTACCAAAATTTATTTCTTTATGATTTCCCATCATGGAGAATCTGCCTCTGATTAATTTTGGTGTTTCCCTTGGTCCTTCTCTATGAAGACTGGCTGGCAGGACAGTGCTGGCACTCAGGGACTTCTCTGTTAGTCAAGACACGCTGTGCTGAACGAGCTCAATATGGAGATGCATTGAGACCTGATGTAGGAGGGATCTCGACCATCATTTCAGGAAGACCTCCACAGACTTTCCTGCTGTGATGGAGATATGGTTTCGGTCTGATGCGCCCGTGCTGCTTGCACTGAGTCCAGCTCCATCAACCGCTTCATATCAAGCTAAAGAGGCCTCAGAGAGAGCATACAGAGAACAAAACACTTGGATCTCCAGAAGAAAGGTCAAGCTGGGGATACCCACCTTCACTGCTACCTAGACAACAGCATGGACCAATTAACACTTTATGGGTGATATCAGGCCTTTGCTGGCCTTGCTGGCTTAAATTTTAGCACCTTGGGCAACAGCAGTGGCAGTGGGGTTTGTAAGCAAGTTGTACATCATGGGAACTACTGACTGGGGAATCTAGCAGCTCTTCTCTGCCTCCAGTTCCTAGGGCATGAAACTGGTGGCAGGGCTGGTATCTCAGCCTCTGCCATGAGGATGCAACTGATGACCCCTGTAGCCATCTATCCATCCCATCTTCCCACCCTGGGAAGGAAAGCTCCCTGCTCGACTCCATCGAGGTGCTGTACAGGTCCCACAGTCTCAAAGCATTGAAATAGCTTACGTTTGAAACTTAGGCCTATCAGGGGCTTAATCCTGTCCCAGGTAGATCAGGAATCATCTCCCAGTTCCCCAGGACATCCATCAGAGAGCCATCATGCCAAAGGCTGCCATCAGGCATGTCAAGCAGGGTACAAGTCTGTCTTCTGGGGATGTGAAGTGGAGCACAGCCCATGCCAGGGTGTTTTGCAGCATTCTGTTTTGTTGTGGGAGAACTGTTTTGACGTCACCTTTCTGGGACTTTTTTATTAAAGTTGCTATCCTCCTTTTCAAAGCTGTTTGTTTACTGAGAGTAGGTTGTGGGGTAAAGCTGGAACCTCTGGTTGCAGCAATTCTGTTGGAAAGTAGCTCTTACACAAGGGAGAATGAGAGCTGGAAAATGTGGGATAAATTGAGAGGTCGAACATTAATGGCAAACATCATCATTAACCCCTCTCTGGCAATACAGAGAGATGCCCTCCTGTGCAAGTAAGCTTTTGTTGAAAAAAGATCCTTAAAACAGACAAGTAATGCTGGTTCTTCGGCATTTGCAGTCAGTGTGGAAGCGGGCCCTCCAGAGCTCATTAATTAATTCTTTTTCCCTCAGAGATAAAATAATGTTAAGAGGATCTCTGAGACTTTTGCAAATTCACACGACTCTAGAAGTAGGGACTTTTAGGAAACAGCAGATGCCAGGAGATCACTGGCCATAACCCCGAGGTGAGCAACTGCAAATGACTGCTCTCTGCCCTAGCAGGAGCTAACCCTCTCCAGGGCAGCCTGCCCACTTGGAGCCAGATATCCATCCATGGCTGACCAAGGGAGGAGCTGGCCTGCAGCCAGGAATTTTATCAAATAAAGGACCTAGGAAAATCCTGAATTGACCCCACCACTTACAGGGCTGGCTTCACACGTCGCCACGGGCACAACCAGCCTTGCTGGGAGGCAAGAGGCAGGGTTTGGAAAGGGGCTGGCATGCTTTGACCTGACAGGAGTCTCAGGCCAGAGACCACGAACTCCTCCTGCATATTTGGACCTGCACAGCACCTTGTGCCCAGGTGCTTCAGGGGGATAACAAGCAGGGTTTGTACATCCTGGAGTAACTGGTTCTCCCAAACTGCACAAACCTTCCTGCAGCGATCCCTGCCTCTCCCTGCAGCTGCATTCACTCCCCACAGCTCCTCATCCGGAGGGAGCAGGGTGTTGGACCTGCCATAGCCATGGCAGCCCTGCTTCCAGCTGGTCCCAGCATAGCTGGAGAGAGGGAGCTCTGGACTGGGATTTAACCCTCCCCAGCCCTAACTGCTGCCGCTGCCCAGTCATGGAGGTGGCCAGGGCTGATGGATGGAGTGGGATGCAGCAGGATGAGCTGCTTCTCCACCCTGAGAGAGGGGGCTCTGGACTGGGATTTAACCCTCACCAGCCCTAACTGCTGCCGCTGCCCAGCCATGGAGGTGGCCAGGGCTGATGGATTGGGGTGGATGCAGCAGGATGAGCTGCTTCTCCACCCTCTGTACACATGGTTGGTGCTGACTTCACCCTCAGACCATTTTCTTATGCTCTCCAGGGCCAGGCGCAGTGCCTTGATACTTGGGCTCTGGACTGGGATTTAACCCTCACCAGCCCTAACTGCTGCCGCTGCCCAGCCATGGAGGTGGCCAGGGCTGATGGATTGGGGTGGATGCAGCAGGATGAGCTGCTTCTCCACCCTCTGTACACATGGTTGGTGCTGACTTCACCCTCAGACCATTTTCTTATGCTCTCCAGGGCCAGGCGCAGTGCCTTGATACTTGTAGGCTCATTTTTCTGTCCCCACCCAGTGCTACTGCAGTTCAGTCACTGGTATCGGTCACGCTCAGGGCATCTGCAGCTACAGCACATCCAGAGGAGCCTGATGCCTGCCCCATCCTCCTGCTCTTCCAGCAAAATGATGCCCTTTCGAGTAGAGGAATGGAGGGAGGGAGGGGGGAAGGCAGGCAGGAAGGAGGGAAGGCAGGCAGGCAGGCAGGAAGGCAGGCAGGCAGGCAGGCAGGAAGGCAGGCAGGAAGGAAGGAAGGAAGGAAGGAAGGAAGGAAGGAAGGAAGGTGCCAGTCAGAAGTACTGGCACTATGAGCTGGAGGCTGACCCCTCGATATGTCTTCTCCTTGTGTTGAGGCAAGCAAAAAGCAAGGTCTGGCTTTGCTGAGGAGCTCGCTCAGTCATGGGGGCAGCAGTACTTTGGCTGGGCTGAAATGAAGCCATTGCTGGATCTGAGCCGCAGACCCCTGGAAACAGCAAACAGCCCTTAAGGGCAGTCTAGATCTTTTGTACCTCTCCTTGCTCTGGCAGTGCTCTGGGAAGTGGGGGGCAACTAAAAGCACCCCAATCTCAGTGATGCAGCAGAACTTACTAATGGGGTAGAGAAAAGATGAAGACAGACTCTGGAGATGCTCAGGAAAAAGATGACCCCATGGTCATGAGATGCACTGAGGGAAATTCCAATGGCATATAAGTTTTAAAAATTTACAGTGAGAATTGTCACAGACCAGGACAGCACCGCAGAGAGCTGAGGGGAAACTTCAATCTTTAGAGCATTTCCAAACTTAATTGGACAAGGTCCTGAGCAAACTCATCTAACCATGGGGTTGGCCCTGCTTTTAGCAGAAGTTAGACCAGAGATGTTAATAGATCCCTTCTGATCTGTATTGGGCTCTACCCCGAGCAGGAGCCCTTCTCTGCTATGTAATGTCTGTAGCGGTCCCCAGAGGCACCCCCATCCCCAAGTGCCTGAATGATTTAAGCTTAATGCTTTTGAAAACCATATAAATGCAGAAATTTCTGCAGCACACCAGCCACACCAGAGAGCTCTCTCCCAGCCCCACAAGTCCTCCAGTGTCCCAACTGGTAGGCCCAGCCCTGTGTCCCATTGGTGTAAGATGTCCTCAGCATAAAGAACAGCTTGGAAGAGGCTCAGGATCTGGGAAATGGTGCAGAGCATCCTGGACTGGCTTTGTTATACAACAATCAGAGCAGGAAGGTGTTCCAGGAGGTGTTTCACCTCCTATTACTCCTCACTTCTTGTAACTCAGCTGCCCACAGTCCTCCCTCCCCACAATACGGGTGACAACCTCATCCGTGTCCTCTCACAGCCTTCCTCCACATGACTGGAGCCTCATAGACCTGAAGGACTATTGCAATGGGAGACACCCCATGATGTTGCAAGCATGGTCTCTGACAAAGATCGATCTATTGAAGATCTCACAGGCCAGACCCAGGGCTTCAGCTGAGCCCACCCGGAACTTTTCTCAGAGTCAGGGCAAAAGGGAAGACAAGTTTCTGCATTTTTCCTAATCATCAGCTATGGGGGAAGAGGAGGGACGGGCAGTGCCTGGGGCCTTGCCACCCGCTCCAACCCACAGGCCGGCCCCTCCGCTGTACCTAGCTCTGCTGCTCTACTTAACCTCCTTTAATGAACCAGGCTCCGTTAATGCCTGTCTTAGCCCTGGCAGGGCTCCAAATGGATCATCCCAGGAGCGCTAGCCAGAAGCTAATCACTGCTCATTTGAAAGGCAGTTGGAAGCCCTGCAGTCATTAGCAAGAGGGGTGAGAGGAAGTGCTGGTGTCACCAGCAGCCAAAGGCACTGGCCCAGGGGCTTTGCTGCAGCTGCTGGACGAGAAGCTGAAGAGCAGCTCCTGGTGACACATGGGTCTTGAGCAGCACCAGCATCCCTGCGCATCCCTGGGGCTGGCTGCTGCTTCAGAGCATGGAGTGCTTCGTGGCCGCCCTCCACCTAGACTCAACACAACGAGTTCCCAGGGAATGAAATCCTTGGGACTAAACCCTTCCACCAGAGTAGGGGCCAGGTCTGGCCAGGGACAAGATCTCGCTCCATCAGCTCTTCCCAAGGATGTGATCCCACATGGGTCCCTGGAGATCCTTGATATCACAGCAGCCACCTGCAACCCCGGACTGTATCAGTGCCTGACAGCATTGACCCTTGAGGCATCTGAGCAGGCAGGATGGGTTTTCTAGGAGCCTCCACACCTTGTAGTTAAGTAAAGTAACCTTAGACTTTGCCATCACTCATAGATGTCCCATGGTGGATTACAAACCCTGCTCATCTTCAGCTCTGCTGCAGAGAGGATGTGTAAGGGCTCCTGTAGGCTTGGAAAGCCGCCCTCTTCTGCAAAGTCCAAGAAGAGGAGTCCAGCTCAGGGCCATGCCCCTTACACTGACACAGTGGACAATGTAAAAAGGTGTCTGGCATGTGCTAGAGATGGGAACAAAAGGGTTTTCTTGGCTGGAGAGAGCCAGGCATAGGGACAGTCAGCTAGGTCAGTGTCACCTCTTTCCGTGTCCCACACTGGCCACATTGGACAAACCGAGCAAACCCTACTCCAGCCTCCGACTGACTGTGGCTCTCCAGGAGCCCTGAAGGGGTGCAGCGTTGGGGAGGGAGCTCGGAGGAGCCACCTTCTTAATTATTCATGGTGAGAGCTCAGCTGATGGAGCTGGAGCTCTCAGAGGCTGGTTCCTAATGGAGCCTGCTGACGTGTCTGGCCAGTAAGCACTCCTGGGCCCTGTGCAATTCCCACTTCTCCCATCTCCATGCCATAAAAATGCCACCTTCTACTGCTAATGATGCATTATGCAGCTATTACTCAGGGTTCACAGGCCTGCTGCCATCATGCAAAGATCTTGAGCTGTTGGTGTGGGAAGGGCAGTGTGTGCTCTCCAGCCAGGGAAATCGCAAATGCTGGGATGTACCAGTGGTTCTTGCCACGCTGGGGGATGACGGAAGGATGACAGGCCAGTTGAGATCAGCTTGCACAAGGAGGAGAAGAGGTACGAACAGGCATAACTAGAGCATAGCATGACCTGCAGACATCCCAGCCCAGCTCTTTTAGGCAGAGAAAGGGAAGGAGATGATACAGAATACTTGGGGCTGCATCAGCTGGCACCCCAGGTGCCAATTAGTCATGTTGTGCTGATTGTCTGCAGGATGTCTCCACCTGCAGAGTCAAACAACACCATAGATGATGGGTGGAGGCAGTGGTGGAAGATGACTCAGGAAAGGTAAAGTGAATGGTTGAACGTTGTGCAGGAGAATGTGTTAAATGCTGCTTCAGGAACACCTGCCAGCCTCCCAGCTGTTCTGGCTCTGCCCCTTTGCAACACTGGCCAGGGCTTCCTGGAACCCTCTCCTGTCCATGTAGACATCCCACACCAACTGGGTGGAACTGGCAGCATGATCCTGGTGTATGCACAGCTCAAGGTGCCATGTAACCAAAGAGGGGGGTCATGAGGGCCACAGTATTATGGCAAGGCCTAGGTCGCCTTCAGTAGTCCTGTGTATCATCCTCATGCCCACTTTATCTACTGTCTATCCCACATGGAGAGCTGTGGAGGTACACCCATCTACCCCTTCATCCCCACAGCCTTTTATCCTCACAGAGGCATACCTCCCATTTTCATATTGACCTGACACTCCATCTGTCCATCCATTTATTCATCCCCATGCACTCAGCACCTAGCCATTCTTCTAGCTCAAACCAGTGCTCCACCCAGTGCAAACTCACCTCTAAGTACTTGGGAGAAATAGCTCAAACCTGGGGTGGCTTTGGTATCCTCTCCTAAAAGGAGAATATTAAGCCCTTGTGTTCATGGTGTGGACTGGTGTTCCTGTAAGGGCTACAGGAGTGCAGAAGACCTCTCTTTCAGGAGACCAGAGGACATGTCGATGGGAAGGATCTGTACCCGCTCCTTCTCATGAGAGGAGAAGCCTCCTCAGAAGGTTCTGCACTGGCAGACAGCTGCTGTGCCTGAGCCCTCCCTCAACAGGCTCACAAAACCTGTACCAGGCGATACAAGCTTGCTCCAGATAGCCATGTTCATGACATCACAGAGCGAGCAGAGACATCCCAGCCCTTCTTCCAGCCCGGAGAAGGTCCCCAAGCCAGTGGTGACAGTGCCTGGCAATACACACTGAAGTGCCCTGCCTGCAGCACACAACACTCGAGAGCAGGGAGGCTGAGCGCACGTTTGGGGTCACAGAGCCTCATGGATTCCATTGCCTGGGAGCCCTGGGACCTGCCAGCGGGTGAGTGGGAAAGGCTGCTTTTGGGGACACTCCATAACGTCCCCAGCATGGATAGGGTCATGTATCTACCAGGGAGATGGTGCCTGCTACAAGTGGGCTGGAGTCAGTAATGCAAATGGTGCCAGAGGAGATGGGCAATTACCCCAGGAGTAGTGACCTGCCCGTCCTGCCAGTCAAGTCAAAGGCCACTTTTCTGTGGTCATCTCATCTGTGGCCAAACTGCAGGGGTCCTGGGAAGAGGCATAGCCTGGAGACCTCTCCTGTCATAGCAAAGGGTCTCACACCCCAGGGCCTGGGGTCCTCCTTCACAGTGTCCCTGCCCAGGACTGGGCTGCTCCCACTGAGCATGGCCAGGGCGGAGAAGATGAAGGTGTGGGCACTGCAGAGTTCAGAGGGATGGGACATCCCCAGATTGACCCATGCAAAGATGGGCAGTGGAGAGGGGACTTTCATTTGCTTTAAAAGCAGTCCACAAAGAGGGCCCACAGCACAGCTGTGCTGACCAGCAGATCAGTTTTCCAGCTCCCTCAGTGACGACAACTGGTGCTGCAGTCTCAAGGCAGCGCTGGTGGGGTGGGAGATGCCTCATTGCTCACTTCAGCTCAAGCATCTCTTTGGATCATGCTCACTAAGGCACACATGTGCATTGGCAACCGCTTGAAAAAAACACATGGGCATGGAAACACGCACAGAAACGTACCCACCAACCGTCACACACATTCCCTCCACCCACAGCCAGCTGCCTGCTGGATGTAAGGACACATGGATATCCTCGCTGTCAGGGCCACACTCTATGCCTACACACAAGCACTCACCACAGACCAGGCTGGGCTTTATGTCTTGACATATGCTTGCAAAGCAGCTCCAAACCAATACTGGGGTTCCTGGCATCTTGCACCATCGCTGAGAGCCCTTGGTCCTCATCACTGGGTCCTACAAATTTCCTGTTCACCAGGGACACGTCCCCTCCTCCAGAGCTGCCTGAAGCATGTGTCTCTGGCCCTTTAGCTATGCCCATGCTATTAGCTGACCCTTAAATTTGTGTGCACACACACTGCCCTTCCTTTCCTGCAGAGAGAGCCATTACCTTCCTCCCCACATGAGCATTAGGAACTAATTGCCCTAATGGGCTCTGCTGGCCGCTTGGCCCATGCACAAGGTTACTGCTTTGGGCAGCTTGCAGTGGCTTGTGAACAGAGTCTGGGCAGAGTCTGGGTTGTATCTGCAGGCAGGGGCACATGGCTCCAGCATCAGGGAACATGGCTCCAGCAGCACCAGAGCCTCCCATGGGACAGTGGATGGGAGCTCTCTCCAGCGATGAAAACAGCAGAGGGGCAGGGGTTCTGGGCCAGGTCAGCACCATGGAGAAGACGCTGATGTGAGCCACAGGGTGCCCAAGGTCTGGGGGATGTCAAGGAGGGGGTTTTGGGATGCAATACCAGTGACGTACAGGCACAATGAAGCCAGGGCACTCAGGGAATTGCCAGCAATTGCTGGCAGCTCTCAGCTCAAATCACAAGCACTCGCTGTGTGCCAGGAGCCTACAGCTAAGGATACTTGTGCAAGGTGCTGCACGGGGCTGTTCACCAGCAAATTTGACTGTGAGTGAGCAACCAGCTGCCCACAGACCCATGCCGGCATCTCTGCTGATGGACATGGCAGGGTTAAAGCAGGACTGTGCAAGTGTCCCTGCCATGCAGGGACGCTTGCAGAGAACACAACCATCCACTACATGACCAGAGATGCAGGCAGGAGTTATCCGTGGGTCATTAGGTCACTGTGATAAACCAAAGCACTGAAGTTACTCAGGACTGAGCTTGAAATGGCCCCAGTATCCTCTAATGGACTCATGTCTGGTGGAAGGACAAGCTGTACAGCATCTGGGGGCTCTGGTTTGCTGGAGATCCAATGCTCTTCCCCAGGGACTATCAGCAGGAGAGGGCTCAGGAAGTTCTGGCTCTGGCCATCATCTTTAATAACAAGAAAATAGGATGATGACACCTCTTCCAGATGCAGGCAGACTCTGATATAAAACAACAGACACCCATGCCTCCAAAAGCACCCAACACGGGCCCCTCTGCCTGCAGATGAGGTGGCTTTGGTGAGGACATGGGGATGGTGGGCAATCAACTGGCCCTGAGTAGCAGACATGACTGTGTGTTGATCCTCAGCACAGGATTTCCCAGGGGAACCTCAGCCTGTGGCTGCCTGGCCCTCACTCACCAAAGGCAGGGGCTGGGGGCCCAGCGTGCCACTTCCCAGGCTTGTCCTGCCACCATGCCACCCCTGGCAGCCATCCCTGGCCAAGCAGTGCCACCCTGTGGCAAACTCCCTCCTTGTCTCCAAAGGAGGTGATGCTCCCAGACCCCCAACCCTAGACCTCCAGGCCGATGGCACTGGCTGCCCCTGCTGATAACATCCCCAGCCTTGGTCCCCTCTCGCTGGTCCTGCTGGGGCCTGTGACCCTGACACAGTACAAGTCACTCCATCTCATC
>NW_010160052.1:10539-36654 GCF_000695765.1 Mesitornis unicolor
AGACCTGCGGAGGGGGCGAAAGGGGGGGGGGGGGGGGCCCCCCTCCCACCTGCCAGTAGCCCTCTGCCAAGAGGCTGGATCCCTGGCACCCTGCATTAATTCCCCAGACAGACTAATAATAAGGTTTATTATTAAATAATGAGTCAAGGATGCGTCATTATCAGGTAATTATTTCTTATGAAATAGAGTTTCCATTCCAGTGTGGTGTCTCAAGCACTTTTCCCCAGGCAATCTCCCAGTGCTTCATGCAGGGGTCAGTGTCATTGCATGCTGGGTGTGGGTAGGGAAACTGAGGCACAGGGCAGAGGAGTGCAGTAACAGCATCAGAGGTAGAAGCGGAGCAGTTAACAGGCCCAGCCAAGCCACCATGCCCTGGTGTAACCCCTGAGGAAGGGTGGGATGCCATCAGCTCCTCTGTCCCTGCCTGCTCACCCCTTTCCAGCCCCAAGTGCTCCCCAAAATGTCCTGGCTGATCCCAAAGCTGCCATGCTGGCACTGCAGGCCCTCTTTGTCTTACCTTATGCTCAGCCATGCAGCAGGAACCTCACTTCGTGGGCACGAGAATGGTGCACCAGCCCTCCACCCTGCTGTCACCTCCCACAGGCACTGGCAAGGGACATCCTGCTCCCACTCCCAAATATGCTGGGGCAACCATTAATGTGATGCGGGCCTCAGGGCACATTCCTAAATGACGTGGCCAAGAGCAGCACCCAGGAGGCCAGGGACTGGGCCAGAGACTGGGTCAGGAGGACAAAGGTGGCAGCGAGGGTACAGATGCTGCGCTGGGGTGCACAGCTGGGGAAAAACATGATGAGGCCGTCTGGCATGGGGGTGACCAGCAGCCCCCACTCAGCCTCCCCTGAAAGCAGGCATGGAGGGTCCCAAATCTCAACTGTGCCTCAGGGCAGAGGACTCTCAAAACAGGGCCCCTGGGATGAGGCACTGAGACCCCCTGGTAGAGGGCAAAGCCCAGAGGCACGTGAGAATGAGAACGCTCAGCCTGTTTGGTGCGAGTGAAAATCAACTGCCAGGCATTAACCCTCAGGAGCTGGATATGGGGAGGAGGAAACATCACTCTGTCTAGGCACATGGCTCCAGGGAGGAGAGTGGGGTGGGACCCCAAATCCATCCCCTTACGCAGTCCATACCTTTGGCTTAGCTCCCTGCCCTGCACTCTGCTGCCTGTCTCTGCATCCCCAGGGCAGGAGGAGTGGCTGTGACACCCAGATGATGGCCACGACCCTGAGGAGCTCAGTGAGAGGGGAGGGAGGGCAAGGCCGGGGCTGCCTGGGGGATGAGTTGACATCCCTTCCCACCCCATTGTCCTGCAGGGCGGGCAGCACCGGCTGACAGAAGTGAGGATGAGCTCATGGAGGCCAGCACCACGCTCTCCATCCTCTGGTTCTGCCACCCTTGTTGCCTGGTAGCATGATGCTCATATCTTTGGGATGGAAAGCCATGCATTTCTGCTCCAGGGTAGCTGCACCACATACCCTGACAGCCAGCCCGGAGCCTGGGGACCTCCAAAAGCACCACAGCCTGGCAGCAGGACTCTCCAACACACAGAGCCCTTGCCTGTCCCCCAGCTCTGGATAACCTGGTGCCGTGGTCACAGGCCCCTGCTAGGACAGAGAAGAGGGACCAGAACGGCCCCCTCACTCCCTGCTCCACCCTTTCCACTAAGGCACCAGAGAAATCCACTAGCAGAGTCTGACCTGCCATATTTTAACCAAAAGAGGCAGAGAACACCAGCGGTGACACTGTGAGGGCCCAAAGATCTGCGGAAAGGTCTGAAAGTCCATTCAGTGCGTAGCCAGATGAGAGAGCTTCACCTGAATATGCTTCTGGGCTTTTTCCAGGGATCTTTTGAGAGAGGTCCCAGCCCCTGCTCTGTTGTGACGCCTCCAGCATCCGATCCCACACCTGCTACGAATCTCTCTTCACCAGCAGCAGCCAAGGGAGCACAGCTGCCAGCATGGCCACAGTCAGGATGAGGAGGACAGCGAGGGCAATGGGTGACTGGCAGCATTTCACCCCCAGGGCTGAGCTGGATGACACCGAGCTCCATGTTTCTGCTCTGCTTCTCCTCCCCAGGGAGCCACAGTCCGCATCCACCAGTGGCATCCCGTGGTTGCTGATGACAAAGATGTGATCTTCCCGCGCCAGCTCCCCTGGGACCCCCTGTGCATCCATGGGGCTGTTCCTTGCACTGCAGCACCGGTCAAAGCTCTGCACTGGCATCACAAAATGGCTGGGCACCACCAAGGTGTTGCTGGCCTCCATTTTGGTCAGATGGCACAAGGAGGAAGGTGACAGAGGCATCTCCAGTGTCCGGGGGCTGGTGCCTGTCTTGGGCGGCCATAAAGCCTTCTTCTTGCTAAGGAAAGTCACGTAACGGCAGATGGGGCAGATGATGCTGCTCTGGACCTGGCCGTCAAGCTTGGCAGAGAGCAGGCACTTCACCAAGCAGTCATGGCAGAAGGTGTGTCCACAGCTGAGCCTGCGGTGTGTGGCCTCCAGCGGGTGAAACTTCTCGTAGCACACAGGGCACTCAGCGAGGGGACTCTCCTTGCTGGACGAGGTCTCGGACATCCTTGCTGTGTCAGCCACAGGCACTCCCCAGCTGTGAGGAAGAGGCATGCAGAGGTTAATAAGAGGTTAATAATAATCACTGGTTGCAATGGTTAGCATCATGCTTCTCTTTTCCATCTCTCCCTCTCCCTGCCCTCTTGCCTCTAACAGACAGGGTGGATGGTTGTTAGGCACGGTCTCGAGGCAGGGCATTTTCAGGAGCATTAAGCCTCTCAGTGTGCCCCTTGGGGCAAGAGAGAGATGATGGGAGGACCTCAGCTGCAGAGCCACTGGGGACAGCAATCCCTGGCTGCAAAATCACACAGAGAAAGGCATGAGCCTCCAAATGGAGTTGTGTCTCCTTGCTCAGTGTCTGTTGCAGATAAAGCAGTTTCAGTTTGTGTCACGAGTGCCTCTGTGAGTTCCACGCGCGCAGGAGGTGGGAACTTCCATACGACAAACAAACCTGTCAAGGAAAGGGAGATGCTCCCATTCCAGGGGGCATAGAGGGGCTGGGAAGCGCAGGAGAAGGCTGGGTCAGTGGTGGGAGTGCAGGGCCCCACAGGGATGGAGAGGGAGCGTGCCACCCCAGGGCAGGCAGCGAGCACCGACACCAGCCTCCTTGCAGGCTCCTGGAAGATGTCCCAGGCTGGTGGCCAGGCCACTGCCATCTCCAGGCCACACTCCTCACTCCCGCTGACGCTGAGCACAGCACGGCAGCAAGGTTCAGGGACCAGCGTCTCCTGTTAGTCAGAGTGGGCAGGGTAGAGCCCAGCATGGCCCCTGCCCTGGCCCGGGGCGTGAAGGGGAGTGCGGGACTGCTGTGATTCCCAGACCTGCGTCTGGACTGGGGCTGGAGCTCTCCTGTGCATCTCCCATGACAGGGAGCATTCACGTGGCAGCTCCAGATGAGGAAAAGGGAGACAGAAGAGGGAAGAAAGGCTCTCCCTTCTTCAGGGAAAGCTCCCTCTTCTCCCTTCAGGAGATGGAAAGGAGAAGGGAGGAGGAAGAAAGGAAAGGAGAGAGGGAAAAGGGAAGAAGGAAGAGGGGAAAGGGGATGCTCAGCTCAGCTCCCTTCTCTCAGACTAGTTAAGGAACTTCACAAAACCAGCAGGTTTTCCAGACCTTGTAGCATTTTCAGACCGGACCCAACCCACACCCCTCTTCTTATGCATGGCTGTGCCTATGGGCATCCTCACAGCTGTTTCTGGAGGTTTTGCCAGCCCCCTTCTTGGCTGCCCTTCTCTTGCGTGGGAGCCGGGACAGCTGCATGAATGCAGCGATCCAGTCCCTCCTCTTGCAAAAGAAAGACCCAGCTCCTGCTCTTGTTTAGGAGGGATCAGGGACTTGATGCTCCCCAAAAGTGCTGCAGAAGGAAGCTCTAACCCCATGTCCCAGCTCCACCATGCCCCAAAAACCCCTTACCTGCTGGAGGGCACCAGAGCAGGGATCCCTCCATGCACTCCACCACTGTCCCCAGAATCAGGGCCAGCCGTGCCCCAGCCGCCAAGCACCGTCTGGTAAGAGGACTAGGACACCTATATAACACAGAGGTGTTGGCTGCGTGTTTCATGCAGGTGCATTGCGCAAAAGCTGGAGCAGGGACAGGGACAGCTCCCGGAGAGTGAATGTGGAGGAACTTGTTTGGGTTTTAAAGGGCTGATATTCACCCGGTTGGCCAGGGAGTGGGTGAGGAGCCGGCGTCAGGCGTCGGAGGGCAGAGACAGGAGGCCCAATCCTGCCTGCTTTGTGTTATGTAATATGAAAATGTAGCCGGGTCCATCTCTGGGGTCAAACCACAATGAAACAGGTGCTAAAGGGGATGCCAGGACCCCAAATCCCTCTGCTGCTGCAAAGCAGGATGAGCTGCAGCATCTTGTACTGGGGCTGGGCTCTTGTCAAACACTTACCACCTCCCATCTCTGCTCCCCATCCCTCAACCTGGCCATGTCTTTGTCCCCATGTCCCCTTCCCTCTTCATCCCCCAAACACTTATCACTCCAACCCTTCACCCCCATCCTACATTTTCAGATGCACAAGCCCCGGTGTGGCAGTGTATGGCCCAACAAACACACCTGAGCAGGCTTGATGGACACCGCCGCCTGGCACCTGCCCTGCTGGGGTTTCCAGCATCTCTGGGAACTGTGGTCCGGGGAGCAGTAGGAGCCCTGTGGGCTCAGGACAGGCAGCAGCCCTGTGCTTGGCCACCTCAGCAGCTGCAGGTGGCTTGTGAGTCACCATTAGGCCACATGCAGGCTGGAAAACCACATACAGACAGTTCCCTGTGACCTTTCCCATGTCCCAGGGTGTTGCCCATCCCTCACCCGACCCCCAAGCAAGAAGCTGAGAGGCATCTTCCCTGCACAGCCTTGCAAAAGCTGCTGGCAGGATGGATCACTTCTGCCTCAATCTCAGCCGACCCTGCCACATCTCTAGCCTGGCCACTGGCCACAGCGCTGCCAGCCCACGCTCAGGCTCACTTAGTGGCTCCACAGGGACCTGGGCACCACTCACCGCATCCAGAGGAGATTCCTAGAGCAGGCGGGGTGACACCAAGGCACCCTGTGGCAGTGCACCCACAGGACCTGGATTCACACCATCAAGGGGTCCAAATGTCCTGGAGGGCCTGGGGTCTCCATCATGGAAAGCCTTCAGGAGAAACCTAGACATAACAGGGAGTCTTGCCTTGGGACGGAGGGATGCTCTGCATGAGCATTCGCAGCCCTGTGCTTCTCCAGCCTCAAGGGGTCTGCAGGGTCTATGGGGTAGGCAGAAGAGGAGCTGCACCGCTGGAACTCAAAACCCAATGTGATGGCCCCTAGAGTCCCTTGATGGGCAGGAGGAGCAGTGTCACAGCGCCAGGTGCCACAGCAAGGCACAAGGCTGCGGGCGTGGGCAGCAGTATCAGTCACTCCTGGGCGCAGTGGTTACAACACGGGGCTGGTTTCTGGACCAAGGGTGGGTGCAGTCCTGCTGGGACACCAGGTGCACCAGGGCAGCTGCCAAAATGCATGTGCCCTTCACACAGAGCACCCATGGTGGGAGGCCTGTGCCCCAGGAGGGACCTCTTAAGCCATGAAGCCCTGGAAGGAGACATAGAGCATGTCAACACCTTCCACACCTCTGCTTAGGATCGGGAACCAAGCCACTCCGCTTGTTACCCCAGTTTTCTCAGGATCGTGAGAAATGGAGGCTGAAACCTCTCCAGACAGATTGTGCCAGGGCTGAAGTTGCAGTTACATCTGGAGGAGGCGTCCCCATCCCCTGGCCCCTCCTTTAAGGTGCTGGAGGTGCCAGGGCTACTTGCACCCACCAAGACCTCCACTGCTGAACAAGTGATCTGGGCCAGTGAGAGCAGATCTGGGGCAGCCGAGCATCTCCCAGCTTCAGTTTGCTCTCTGAGGCGGGGTGGAAATTCCTGTTTCCCATGCTTTGAACGCTCTCCACTATGAGCTCATGGCTCTATACATAGGCACTGGAAAAACGAGTCTGCCTCCCTCTGTGGCTTTGACCACGACAAAACCAAAGGGATTTTGACGTATCACAGTCCTGGCTCCGTCGGTGGTTTCGCTCTTTCCCAGGCATGGCTTTACTCAATGCCTTTGCCCCACTTTCGCATGTGGCAGCATCGTTCCTGAGTGAAAGGATAGAGTCTGTCAGTGCCTGAAGGACAGGAAATCAGGGGCAAAGCAAGTCCCTAAACACTGCCTGTAATTTTTCTCGGGCTTTAAGAAGTGCAGCTCCCAGTCAGCGTTTCAGCCACCTCAAACCCAATACAGGCCAAAGGCTCCAGGATCCTTTTATCCAAGCAAGAAAGTGGCATCAGGCTCAGCTTCTCTTCATGGAGCACAGCTGAGACCTCCTCTGCTCTGGGGTCAGTGACGACCTGTGAATAAGTGACTTTTTTGACCCAGAAGAGGACACAGCCCCTGCTCCAGGGTTGCAGTGTCTCAGGTCCCCTCCCTGAAACTGCAAAGGCTTTTGGGCAGAGCTTTGCAGCCATTTGCAAGGACAAGAGGATGCTGCAGAGACAGACCTCATCTTCCACGGCATTGCCTGAACTTTCCATTTCCAGCAACCAGGCAGGGAGGAGGGAAAAAGCTATTATACATAGCTATGTGAAGTGGTGGCAGTGGCATGTCCTCAGTGAAGCCACAGAGCAGGACTGGTCACAGTGCAGTGGGGATGCTGCTCCTCCTGCCTCTCCTTCAGCTTTTTTCCATGCTCATTACATACTTTACATCTTTTCCCCATCACCCTGGCACCACCACACCTGTCCCATCCCTCCCAGGATACGGCCAGGCCTCCCAAACTCCCCCAGATTTTTCCTTAGTGATGCTCAACCTGCACATCTGAGGCTCTATGAGAGTTTCTGCTCCCCTCGTTCACCTCCCACCATTTCCCAGCGCTGGCTCAGACATGGTGAGCTGTTGGCATTGCTGGGAATGAGGTGAAAGGAAGTGTGGGGGGGAGGTAAATCCATGTTTGACCCTATCTCAGGGAGATATTCCCAGCTGGGGAAGAAGTTCAGTGAAGAAAAAGTATTTTCCCAGTACTTTTTTCCCAGTGCACCACACTGGTGGATGGTCAGAGGGCCTGGCTGAGTTATATCCATGCTCACATGGTGAAAATAAAATCCCATAGCTGGAAAATATGAACGAGTTCAAAGGCACCCAAGTCACAGCTACATCTCCCCCATGCACACAGCCACATGTCCCCAGCTGTGACACCCCCAAGTTGTCCCCACGCTGCTTCCAGGGACTGCAGTTTCCCTGCCCAGTACCTTGCCACTCGTGACACAACTTGGGCCAGGTCTCAGCACGCAGTGGGGCTTTTCAGTGAGGGGAGGGGTGGCAGAAGGGGGCTGGGGAAAAGCAGCCCCAAGCCATGGGGGTGGCATAAAGGAAAGGAGGGGACATCTCCTCCTCCCAAGATTTGGGGCAGAGAAAGGCTTATGACGCTTTGCTTTGGAGCTGGGAAGCATCCACCACCCCAAGGTGGGCAGCAGGAGGGTCAGTGTCTCCTTCCATCAATGGCAGCACCAGAAAAGGCACAAAGTGATGGCAAAAGGAGGGTTTCTCACTAGATGGGGAAACCAGCTCAGTCATTCTCATCCCTCCAGCTAAGTGATGGCAAACCAGTGGACTTGGGATGGGATTCACCGTGTCCTGCTGCTGCCCTTCCCCTGCATCATCTCCTGCTGCATCACCTGTCTTTCCCAGACCTCCTTTTGGGCCCTGGTCAGGGCCATTGGGGCCAAATGGAGCTCGTGGAGGCAAGCGGGTGTTGAGGGACCATGGCAGCACAGGGAGGGGTCTGGACCAGGGCTGTTTTCAGCTCCTTCAGACACATGTGGCTGCAGGTCAAAGGATGTTGCCAACCCCACCTTGTGCAAAATGGGAAAATCCTGAGCCAGGGCCACCCCACTCAAGCCACACAGGTGCTTGGCTGCCTATCGCCCTTTATTGCTGCAGCCAGGTGGTTAGGATTCAGCCAGAGACCGGCCTCATTTGGCTGGGGACACCAGAGACCCCACTCCGTGTCCCATTTGCAGTGAGGGACACTTGAGAAGTGGAGTCTCCAGCACAGATTTTGCCAAAAAGCCTGTCGGCCCTCACGTATCGCAGTAGGAACTGGGTGAGGCGGGACCACAATGCTGAGGCCTGGGGATCTCATCACACGGGTGGGTGATGGGGCTGGCAGACACGGGCTGCTGTGCTGTGTTGCAAGCCACATTGTTGTGCTAGGGTGCACGATGGGGTTTTGGCTGCACCCCGGGACATGGGAGTCTTCACTGTGCTGGCACCACAGAACCATGGCTCCAGGGTCTCCTCTTGCCTCTGCTGCCCTTTCTGGGGGGGAGAGGGCGAGAGTGGCTCCTGCGGGCAGAGCACAGGCAGCGTGAGGGATGGTGTGGAGCTTCCCAACGTGGGTGGCAGCTGCTGTGGGGGCTGTCCTGAGTGGGGATGCTGCAGCATGGGGTCGCTGGCCCCCGTTCTGGGTGCCCTGCCAGCAAAGAGGAAAGGCAGGGATAGCTAGTGTTAAAATAGTGGGGCTTTTTAAATTATTAAAAAAAAATAAAAAGCCTTCAACTTGTTTTGTTGAGTTTTTTCACTCCCCGCCCCCCAATCCTCAGCTCCCTCCTCCCTGGAAGGAGCCATGGAGGGCAGTCACAGGGACAGGGCAGGCATCATCACCTTATTCAATCCCCATAGGCCCTGAGGGTGCCGAGAGAGGGAGGATGGGTGGTGGGGATCCGGAGGATTCTGTGCAAGAAGCAGGGATGAATTTGGGAAGCCAGAGGAGAGGCGCGTTCGCTCTGGGCACTGCAACAGGTGTCCAGGAAATACAGAGCCAGGGGAGCCCAGTGGCTCCATGCCCCTGTGGCCATGATCCTGGTGCCAACAGCTGCCTCCATTCAGGTATTTTTTGTTATTTCCCTCCTGCCCTGCTACAGGGATGGTGGGGGGGAAAAGGGAGCCACAGAGAAGCCCCACTCCCACCTGGCAGCCACCTCTGCTGCTGTGATGCCCTCCGCAGTGTTTTTTATTTCACAGTGAACACGGATCTTGCTGTGATGCTCTTAATGCAGTTTGTTACAACATTATTATAACCATTACTAACTTAACGATTGGAAAAGACTGATTAACCACCCCAACAAACAAAACCAGAATGAACCGCAAATTTTCGCTAACAAGCTGCTGTTTAATGCAGCAGCAATTGCCTCTGAGCCTTCTGCTGTCTTTTTATTTTGCTAGTTTGGAGTGGTAAGGACACATAGGATGTGGACACAGCAGTCAAGTAAGTAGTCAGGTTCAGCATCCCAAGCACGCCTGGGACTTCTAGCAGCATGAGGTCTAATGCTGCTCGATTTTGGCCATTTTGCTGGTATGATGCAATTGCTCATTTCAAAGTACCAAAGGTATTAGATGTGGAGTCAGCTAGAATTGATACTTGTAAGGTTAGATCGTGAACGGTCCATTTTTGACAGAGGCAATTCCCATCTCAAACACCACCTCTCACCACCACCCTAGCCCTGTCTGTGCCCTTTGCCAAGTCCCTTTTTCTAGTGATCTTATTCCTGAGGAGCTTCAATCCCACCACTTGTGGGGTACAGGTCCCTCTTGGTAATCTGCTGAAAAGAGTCTTGTCTGCAAGGTTCAAGCAAATGATTTATTTAAACAACTCTTCCAAATTCCATATGCCACTATTGTGGGCTTTACACATGCAATGGAGAATGCATTATTGAAATTTAAAAACAAGACTACACTGTTACAAGAGATTCACAGAACACACCATCACAACTCACTAGCACACTGAACATTGCATGTGTGTTCATCAATCACCCACAGCTACAAACTAAATACTAGTTAAAAGCTAAATACTCATTTTCCCCTCCAGGTAAGGGCTCTCAATCCCAGGCATCCCAAGGGGTAAGGCCTCCTCCCAGGCCAGCTGTAGTGCTGGAGATGCAGATGCGACTCCCAATTCTGGCCCAAATCCTGGGGGTTTTATTCCTAGATTTACATGATGGGTGGGCAGGAGTATGCCCAAGTGGATTATCCCACCTAGGATGTTTATCTTAAGACAGTTTCCCCTTATCTGTATCTACAGGTGAGGTGTGCTCTACTTATCTTTTGCTGATCTTGAGACTGCCTGGGTTGGTTGAAACCAGAACTGAAACTTTCCAGCTTCTCTTTACCTTCACTCCTCAGGCAACTGAACATTGGCCTGACTGGGACTCAGGGCACAATATCTGTTGAGGGATCCCAAGGCTCAACTCACATTTTGGTTCTTTGAGCGATGCAGCACTGCCCTCTTTAGTCTACGGCTTAACAGACAACGCAGGGCTGAGCTACCTACACAGCTTCCATGGGTCTTTGCAGACACGGCCTCAGGGCAATCCAAGGCTGTGTCGCTTTTACAATCACCTGAGTCGCCTTCATGCAACTAGACATGACCGAAACCCATTTAAACTATGAGCTGGGTGATCCATACATTTCACCCTGTGACCCGAATCACAAGTCAATCCCTTTTATGTCATCATTCCCCAATGTACAGGTGTAAGTTTTGTCTGCATGCTTTAGTTGAGCCATGTATTCCTCAGGTTCTAGGTGAACCCTTACCTGAGAGAGAGATTTTTCAGTAGTTCTTTTAACACTTGTTTGCAACAAGATAGTAATACACCCAGAAAATACCCAAACTCTTACCACACCACACTCCCGGGAGGGCATCAGTCCACCAAGGCCCACCCCATAGAAGGTGGCAGACAGGGCACAGGCTGCTTGTTTCCAGGAAGGAGCCGCTGCAGGAGGCTGCAACCAGCGCCCGTGTTACTGGAGTCTCCTCTTCCCACGAGAGCAGTGGCCCATCCCCGCCACACAAAATTGGCACCTTTGGGACTCGGCAGTCTAAGGCAGCATCCCTCTGAGGGCCCTCCCAGCTGTCCCCCCAGGGACTGCGATGTCCCATCACACAGTGGCTGGCTGAGGGTGTGCATCCATCCACAGCTGAACTGCCTGGCGCTGGAGCCTTTCCAGCAGCACCTGGAGGAGCTGAAGCAGGCACAACAGGCCAAGGCTGATGATGCAGCTGGGCTGAAGTGAGTGGGGTCCATGGGAGCAGTTGCCAGGGTGGTGGTGGGTTGTGGGCTCTTGCTCATAGGGATTCTGCAGTGCCCAACTTAAGGTGCAGCTTTTTCCCAGGTGGGACCCCACAAACCACAACTGTCACCATCGTATCCGCTTTCTGCTGTGACCAGCCAGCAGGCTGGGACCTTGCTATGGTAGAGGAGGACAAAGCAAGCTCCAAACCCCGTGGTGCCCACAACAAATGCCGTAACTGGCTACAGTAAAGCACTCAGCACCTTGCTGCTGCCTGTCCGTGTGTATGGATGGGGGGAGATGGGTGCTGGCGGTGCCCCCTGTGCTGGACATGGGGCCTGGGGTGTCTGCCTGGAGTGGGTGGGGGCAACCCTGCCAAGTCCCATCCTCAGCCCTGCCCAGCAGCAGGGGCACAGAGACACCCCTGGGTTTTGTGGTGCTGCCCTGAGGCAGGCTGGTTTGTTTGTCCTGTCACCCACCCACGGCTCCTGCCCCTCCCCCAGCACACCAGAGCCCTCCCATGCCCCTGCCACTGCCCTCAACCCCACCAGACACCCCAATACCATCCCTGACCTGGAGAAAACACAGCAGCACAACCAAAGGTAGGGAATACAGGGACTCATTCCCAGGCCAGTCCAGCTCCTGCCTCCCCCTGTCTTTTGTGTGCTGGGGGGGGTAGAGTTGGGGACCTGCCATGGCCAAGACAGGCTCCCCAGGAATGATGGGGAAAGAGCAGAGCATGGTTGGAGGGGTGGGGGACTCTGGCAGCAGTGCTATGGGAGCCAGGAGTGATGTACCCCACAGTGGAGCACCCCCATCCCCCTCCCTCATATAGGGTGATGCGTAAGGTGCCCCAGGGCCAGGCACTGAGCAACCTCGTGTCTCATCCCACAGCGAGCAGGCAGACTGCTTCATGACCCAGCTCTCTAGGACTGGACCACCCCCCCTCTGCTTCAGGACCGACGAGACACTGCTGGATACTTAGGTTTTAACTTTACTATCACATCTTTCCTTTTCCTTTTCTCTTGCATGAGAAATGGACAGCATGCATGGGGCAAGCCTGGCATCGAGGCCCAAGGGACCAGTGACGCAGCCTACACTCATGACAAGCCCCAAGGACAGTCCACAGCTTGTTGGGCAGGCCACCCATCAGCAGGGACACCAGAGAAGCTGTGCCTGCTCTTCCTGGAGGAAGGTGGGAGCCCTGGGGTACTGGCAGGAGGGTGTTTTGCATGGGGATGCCACAGTTCAGGGGCTTGTCATACTCAGAGCCTGGACCCCAAAGTGAGACCCCTTCACTGCCAGCGTGTCCTCTTGGACCACATCCCTCTAGGCCAGGAGAGCATCGCAAACATCCTGGCCCAGAACCTTTCCCCTGCTGTGGTCTGCACTGAGCAGAGGGGCTGCACAGGGCACTGCAGGCAGCACTGACCATTCATCACAACAGCCAAGGACCTGCTCCCCAGAGATCCCCAGCCCTGCCCCAGAGGTGCCACTGTAAAGAACTGAATTCCTGGAATGTCTGTCCCAGAGATCACTTCCATGGAACTGAGTATCCTTGGTACAACCAAATGGCAAGAACACCTGGTCGATGGTGAGTTGCACCCTACACATGCTGTGTACCTTCCAGCCATGCACTGACATACCATCATCTTCAAAACCACCAATGGATAAAAGGACTGTTGAGGCAAACCTTGGTGCAACCGCTCACTGCTGTTGAATCAAAGGATTCAGACCCCTGGGGTGGCATGGATCCGTGCTGGTGACTGTTCTTGTGAACTCCTTCGTGAGTGCTTACTTAGTTTCCATCCTGTTTCACTCTGTCCTATCGCTGCTGTCTCAAACTTCCTTGTTGAGAATTGAGTTGTTTTGAGTTTACAGTATATGACCTTGTTTGTGTCTTAATCTTGCTCTTGGGATCATATTGAAACCTCCCCGACATTGGATCAGGACACTCCCTCAACCACAGCCTGCTGGGAAGGGCAGCAGCAACCACCGTTAACAAAGTGTGGAGCAATCAAGCAGGTGCCTGCCCCAGGGAGGGCAAGCGCTACCTGCTCAGCCGCCTGGGGAAACCTCCCTGCTGCCCTCTCCCTGAGCAGCCCAGCCCCGGCAGGATTTGGCCCTGCAAGTCTAGACCCCATCTGTGGGGTGCCCCTGCTGTCTGCCCCATCGCTGGCTGGCAGAGCTGCCCATCCCAGGTGTCCTATCCTGGGACAGCTGGCTGAGGATGTGCATCATGTGCATGTGCGTGGTTGGACTAGATGATCTTTCAAGGTCCCTTCCAACTCCTAATATTCTGTGATCCACCAACAGCTGAATCTGGCCTGGAATCAGAGCCTTTCTAAGAGCGCCTGGAGCAGGCACCACAGGCCAAGACCAATGCTTTAGCTGGACTTAAGTGAGTGGGGGCCATGAGAGCAGTTCCCAGAGTGGTGATGGGTTTTGGGCATTTGTCTCTGGGGATTCCCTAGTACCCAACAAAAGGTACAGCTTTTTCCCAGGTGGGAGCTGCATTCCCCTCCTCCCAAAGCTCACCCAGACCTTTTCTCCCTCCCCAGGCAGCTGCTGGTCCATGACACCCACCTGCAGGTGGCCGACTGCCCGTAGCTCACCATGCCACAGAGCTGCAGGGCCAAGGACACCCTCTCCCAGCTACTGCAGCAATCTGTGTGCCTCCTGTCTCACCCCCCCAGCAGCCCAATGCACTCCAGATCCACCTGCTCCACATCCTTCAGAAGCTCCCACCCCTCACCCTGCTGTTGCTTGGGGATGCTAGATTCACACAGAATCACAGAATGTTAAGGATTGGAAGGGACCTCAAAAGATCATCTAGTCCAATCCCCCTGCCAGAGCAGGAACACTTGACCCTGTGGCTTAGCCAGTCATTCTCTCCTTCCCAGCCTAATGGGATGGAGCTTGTGGCCAGCACCTGTCGAGGCCAGACAGACAGGCAGCAGCCTTTCCTGTGCTGGCAGGGCACCCAGAACAGAGGCCAGACTCCCACACTGCAGCATCCCCACTCAGGACAAGACCCCCAAGAGCTCCTGCCGACCCAAGGAAGCTGCAACCCACCCCACGTGCTGCCTGTGTTCTCCCCGCAGAAGCCACCGCCGCCTATCCCTCTCCCCCCCAAAGACAGAGGCAGAGTCAAGGAGAGAACACAGAGCCTCAGTGCTGAATGGGGCCATCGCTGCTGCCCTTCCTGCAAACATGGTGCAGAGCCCAGCGCAGCCCAGAGCCTTTCTGCCTGGGTGGGGATCAGGCTGGGCAACAGGAGACAAGGTGCTCCCCCTGAGGGCAGGGCTGGCTAGGGGATGGACAGGCTGTCCCCTTCCCCACTTCCTCCCAGCCACCTACAGCTGGCTCTCCCCGACCCTGCTCCCCCTCACAGTCTAGCTCTGCCCCCCCAGGCCCCCTGCCCAGACAGCCCGCAGACAGGGTCCCAAGGCTGGGAAGGGCTTGGAATGCCAGGGACCTATTGGAGCAGCTCTCATGGAAAGAGCCGAGCAAGGCGGGGAAGGGGCAAGGCCTCACTCGAGGGTCTCCAGAAAACCCTTCCCCACAGTGGGAGCAAGTGTGCTTAGGCCAGGAAAATTTCCTCAGGGGCAGCCCAAGGGGCGGCTTCCACCAGTGGACCACATCCCTCTATCCCACAGAGCACTGCTAACATCCTAGCCAGCCTCCAGAACCAGGCCTTTCCCCTGCTGTGGTCTGCACTGAGCAGAGGGGCTGCACAGGGCACTGCAGGCAGCACTGACCATTCATCACAACAGCCAAGAAGGAGCAGCAGCTCCCCAGAGACCCTCAACCTTGCTCCAGAGGTGCCACTGCACAACCTGAGTCTGCAGGGATGGATCCAGCCCTGCCCACACACGCCAGGCTCCAGGCGACACCACAGAGGCCTGTCCTAAAAGCAAAAAGCTACTCCCAACCCCTCAACCACAGCCTGGCCAGGAAGAGCAGTGGCAACCAACACTAACAAAGTGGGGAGCAGTCAAGCAGATGCTTGCCCCAAAGAGGACGAGCACTCCCTGCTCAGCCACCCAGGAAAACCCAGTGTGCATCCACCCACAGCTGAGCCACCTGAAGCTGCAGCCTTTCCAGGAGCACCTGGAGCAGGCACCACAAGGAGCTGTGACTGCACATACCCGCTACCCCCGTGTGCCACAGAGCTGCAGGACCAAGGATACCCTCTCCCAACTGCTGAAGCAACCTGTGTGCTTCCTGCCTCGCCCTCCCAGCACTCCAATGCCACTCCAGATCCACCCACTCTGCTTCCTCCGGCAGCCCCGTGGGGTTGATCCCTGTCCCTCATCCCCAGGCACCACCACCTCGCCAAAGCCCCAGGCAGCCTTGGGACACCACCACGGCTCCTCAGCACCAGGGCACCTGATAGAATCACAGAATGTTGGGAGTTGAAAGAGACCTTGAAAGATCACAACCCCCCTGTCAGAGCAGGATCACCCAGAGTAGGTCAAACAGGAATGCGTCCAGGCAGGTTTTGAATGTCTCCAGAGAAGGAGCCTCTGCAACCTCTCTGGGCAGCCTTTACCCTTACAGTGTAAAACTTTTTATGATTACATGGAACCTCCTATGCTCCAGCTTACACCCACTGCCCCATCATTGGGCATCACTGAGAAAAGCCTGGCTCCTTCCTCCTGACACTCACCCTTTAC
The DNA here is from genome assembly GCF_000695765.1 of Mesitornis unicolor. NCBI lineage: Eukaryota > Metazoa > Chordata > Aves > Mesitornithiformes > Mesitornithidae > Mesitornis > Mesitornis unicolor. Next base: position 26,393 of record NW_010160052.1, read on the forward strand.
ATATTTATAAACATGAATGTGATCACACCTCCAACCCCTCAGGACCAGATCTAGCCCCCAAGCATTCGGGCAGTACTGCTGGTCTTCAGACAAACTGAGTATTTATTTTCTAGAATTTATTTTAAAATTAATAAAAAGCCTTCAACTTGTTCTGAGCAAGACTGATTTCAGAACTGAACACCTCCAGCTTCCACCTCCATAGGAAGGGGCCATGAAAGGTGGCCCCCTGAAGGCCCAGCCCCACAAACCCCTCCATCCTTCTCTTCCCCACTCCTGACCCAGCTGAGCACCGCATCTGCTCTTTGAGCAGTTGAGAGGCTCCATCAGCACTTCCTGCGCCTCATCTCCTACTGCGAATCCAAGGGCTGAAGCCAGCCCTGGTGGGAACTGGAGAAGGGTCTCATCCTGCCTGACGCTGAGCCATTCCCGGCCATGCTTGGCACCCCCAACGGGGGCCAGCCTCTCCACGCCGCAGCATCCTCACTCAGGACAGGCCTCCCCAGCAGCTACCACCCACCCAGAGAAGCTGCATCCCATCTCACGCACTGCCTGCAGGTGCCACCGCCACCCCCCCACTCAAAAAAGAGAGGCAGTGGCAAGGGGACATCCTGGAGTCACGGGAGCGGGGTGCTGGCAGGCTGAGCAGGCCCTGCCTGCAAACACGGAGCCCAGCCTGGGGCAACCCAGTGCAGGATGGCCCTTTGCTGGCTTTGCCCTACTGTTCGAGTGCTCCCAGTTATCCCACTGGGCATCCCAGACCCTTCTGGATCCACAGGGGTGTCACATAGAGAGCTGAATTTTGACTGAAAGCATAGAAACTTCTATACATGGACAATTAGGTTTTCAAAGCAAGGGATAGGTTTTGGGAATGTTTTTACAGAAAGCAACATCCTCAAAGATTAGAAGGACGTAAATTTTGTCCAGCAAGAGACTTGGTCCTGGGAACCATCAGGGAGGATTAACTGGAGGACTCCTACATCTGGTTTTTTGCACTCCCTATGGACTATATCCTTGGAAAGAAGCTACAAGACTGATAAGAGGCCAATCATCCGTCCCACAGAGAGCCAAAGGCTGGACGGTTGCCTAATGAGAATGAAGTCAGTAAAATTTGTGAGAACTGAGGGAAAAGTAAATGCAGAAGGGGCAGATCGCAACCACCAACTCATGGACCACCAACTCAGGAAACCCTCCAACCCAAAAGAAGGTAAACACTATGCATGTGGACTAACTAGCATGAAAAGCAAGAAATTAATTAGCCAATAGAAAGTAGACTAAGTAATTTTGTACCATTTCATGTAGTTTTAAATGGAGTTTTGCTAATCATGGATTAGGATAAATATGATGTCGTTTTTGCAGGTGGTGTGCTTGATTTGTGGAAATCTGCCTAATGCCTAGCCCTCTGCAACTGAGTTAAACAGTCTCCTCTAATACGTAGCCCTCTGCAACTGAGTTAAACAGTCTCCTCTCTAAACCTACTTTGTGTGTTCCAGGAGTTATTTTCAATTTCAGGTAACGTGGCCATCCCCAAAGCAGGTTTTTAGCACCTGTATTTTCCAGAAAAGAACAAACCTACCAGAGAAAACATCTCTGGAGGGCAGCTCCCCAAGGACTAAAGTCCCTGGGGACTGCAGCAGGGTGGCAGGGAGGAGGTTTGGGGTATCCCTTTCTCCCAGTATGAAGAAGATGCACCAGGAGAGCAGGATTTCCATGGGGCAGCCCATGGTGGGGGGTGAGGGGATGGTCCCCAGATGTCTGGGTCCCTCCTGATTGTCCTTGGGGTTCCCCTCGAGGTGTCTCACCTCCCCACTCACCCGAGAGGTGCCACCAGCTTCATGTCCCCTCACCATATGCCATTGGACATTTGCATGGGGCAGCCGGGGGCTGCCATGTGCCCCTGAGCTCGTCCATCTTTTCCCATGCATGCTTTGCTTGAATTCAGAGTGGGAAAATCAGTGTCTTTTCCTTCGGGGTGCCTCTGTCCTGCCTGTCAGGCACTGGCAGGATGGAGACCCACCATCAAGGTGCTGATTTAGCAAAGACTGTTCAAAACGCACAGCAAAATCTTGTCTTTCAGCTTTCTGCTCGGCGCTTCTTGCCGTGCCCAGGAGGTGGTGCTCTCGGATGTGCTTTGGTCACACTGAGGGCGGGGGGGGAGTTCAGGGTGCACTGAAAAAAAGCCCTGAACCTGCCTCTTCAGAGCTGCCACAGTCTGGAGCTGATGGTCCCATCAGCTGGGATGCTCCCTTTTCCCCACCGGGATGGATGGGATCTGCTCATCCTCCCGTCGATCAGAAATTTAGGTCCAGCCATTTGATGTGATGAATGCTTACCAAACACCAAGGAAAAACTGGATATTTCCCCAAATTCTTCTCTGATCTCTGTTTTCCCATCAGAGCAGGGATCTGCTGGGCAGAAGCCGTGGCTTTTGCAAAGGGACTTGCACCATACCTGGACATCATTGCTCTGACCTGCCTCTGCCTCCCTGCTGCTGGCAACAAACCCTCCCAGCAATGACTCTGAGCCTGGCACGAGCCCTTGGAGCCTTATTCTGATACCAAATGTTGAGGATTTGTCTCATCCAGCCCCTGCAGAACCACACAGCCTCACAGCACGTGGGGTTTTCCCATACCTGGGAGAGCAACTGCAGTCTGCAGTGGCTCCTTCAATGCTTTTCCCTCTCTCCAAAGATGCCGTCCACCAAGCAGGGAGTCAGCTCACCATGGGAGCTGCCTTGAGTGCACCTGGGGACAGCCCAAATGCAGTCACCTGAGATGATGAGCAAGACCAGGGCTGCACGACCCTTCCTGGACATGGTGGCAAGATCTGGCCCATGGCCCAGGACTGCCTCCCCATGTGCCTCCTCATCTCCCCAGCATCCTCTCCCCTGCTCTGGTCCCACCTTACAACCCATCCCAGCCCCTCTGGGATGCTGGTTGACAGCAGGAGGGTGGTCGTTGCTATGGTAATCCGCAGCACTATGTGCGTAATGGAGAAACAATACGGCTTTGAAGGGAGCGGGCAGATGCTCAGGGGAGAAGAAGGCGTCTATTCAGCGGCGGCCGCTGGGGCAGGCAGCTGCCTGCTTGCCTGTGCAGAGCCCTGGGCTGCCGGGGCTGTGCTCACCCGGGGTCACTTTGGGGGTCATGCCAGCCCTGTGACTCAGCAGACCCTTCCTAGGGACAGGGCTAGGATGGGGAGCGGCGTATCGAAACTCAGGAGGGATCCATCGTCAAATTGAATGGTAACATTAAATGTTGCCATACAATGATGGATTGTCCCCTTCCTTGTCCCCCCACCCCGGTGTCCACACGAGCCCCTTAGGAGAAGCACACAAAACCACTGTAGACTGGCTGTGGTCCCTGTGACATGGCTTTGCCGTGCCATGAGCCATGCCTCCACCAGGACACTTTATCACCAGCGGCAGAAGGCATTGCCTGGCTCTTTTACACCATCCCCTCTGGCTGCCTTTTTACCAGGCAGCTCCCCCAAGCCTTATTCTGGGTGACACGGCACAGAATCCCTGCAATGGCAGGAGAAAAGGCCACTGGAGTTAGGGATTTGGGGCCCTTTACCAAAATGGGAAGTTCCTCGTGGTTTTAGCTGCCAGGTTGTGTTGCAGTTTGGGTTTTTCCTCCAAACACTGGCTCTTAGCAGGCTGAGATTGCAGAGGGGTTCCTGCCTTTAATGGGAACAAGTGCAGCTTAGCTTCTAGCCCTGCAACAACACTCATCCTGGAGCAGCATGGAAAGGAAAGGCTTAATAAAAGGAGCACTAAATACTCAATTTGGGTTCATTTAATGATTTTTCCAGAGTCTTATGGCTGTCTTATGCGGTCAGTGTGGTGCTGTGAGCGGAGAGTTTGCAGGCAGAGCTCCCTGCAAGAGAACCACCCAGGTTCCCTTGCTGGATTATCAAGAGGAGGATGCTTAGCACAATGTGCATCTGCCTGGACACGATGGCGGGAGGCAGGAGGGCTGTCCCCCGCAATGCACCATCCTTTGAGGTTGATGTTGTCAAAACAAGGGAAGGATAACCCCAGCCCTCCCTTCCAGCTGGGGTCAGCTGCAAAACACGCAAAGGTCTTGACAACCCGCAACCCACAGTGTCCCACAGGGGACAGGGCACATGGTGCCTCAGTGTCCCCTTCTGCATTCTGGGGGTCAATGGGTCCAGCACAGAGACACACTCCCGAGCCAGTATTGTTAGGGGCCACCAGGAAAATGGGCACAAGCAGATCTGGGGTCCTTAAGGGGCCACCCTTGCACACCATGAGCAGCTAGGCAATAGTCAAGAAAATCAGCATTTCAGGGCGGCTCTGCTTTTGACAGGCAAGCTGAGCTGCAAACAAGTATTTTTAGGAATAGCTGGCAAAGTCTATTGCTATTGAAGGAAGTGATTTGGCAAATATCACCCAGGTGCCAGAGGCAGCACTCAGATTTGTCAATAAAAAAAAGCAACATTTATTGAAAAAAGTCTCTGTATGGATAGATACAGCCAGCTTGGAGGGGGACTTCGGGTGTAGGATTAAAGGAGGATAAATGATGTGACCCAAAGTACAGTAGAGGCTTTGCTGTCTTTGTGCTTGAAGAAATACTCTGTTAAATGTCAGGTCTTCCCCTGGCCCTGGATCCGGCCATCCCTCTGGCCAGACAGTGTGGTCCTCACACCAAGGTCTTGCCCTGAGCTGACCCGCAGAGGATGAGAGTCCCTCATCATCCCCCAGCAGGCGCTGGGATGTGGCTGCTGGCTGGTGGCAGCCACTGCCCTAGTGGACGTCCTCATCCTGAAGCTTTCACCTGACCTGGCATTGCCTGGGCTGTCTGGGTAGCAGTCCCGCTGGGCCATCTGGATACGTCCCAGGAGAGCGCTGGGTATCAGTAACAAAAGGCTGCAGGTCAAGCTGTCAGCTCCCAACCTCCTCCCTCCCTAAAATCAGCCCCAGGCTGCTGCAGGCACTGCAAGGGCAGGAGCTGTGGCCATATGCCACACTTGGCTTCATCCCCACCCACTGAATCCCGTGAGGAGACCCCCCTTGGCACAGCTGGCTTGTAGGGGGAGCTCGCAGAGCGGCAGTGTGGCACCAAGTGGCTTTGCTTTTGCCAGGACATGGCATGTGCCAGGTGAGCCAAATTTTGGCCAGCCCTGCTGCCAGCACTGCCAGCAGCTGAGGTACACATCAGCACAGAGACTCCCTCAACCACGGCAGAGTCACAGGGTGTCCCCATCTGTATAGCCTCGCTGCGAGGGCTGGGCAGGGAGCATGGAAGGTCTCTGCCTGGGACAGCCATCCCCTCCCAGAGCCACTGCTGTGCCACATACCCCACCACGTGCCCCCAGAGCTGTTGCTCATGGACCCCCACTTCTCAAAGTCCTCCAAAACCTCTCCATACACCTCCCACAGCATTGCCCTGCCATGTCCTCCCCAGATGTGCACTCCTTGCACCACCCTCCGATCTCCCCAGTCTCATCTCTCCCCACATCCCTCCCAGTCCCAATCCACCCCACATACCTCCCAGTCCCATCTCTCCCTATACCTCTCCCAGCCCCATCCAACCTTCCTTGCACAGCCTCCCGTACCCCTCCCAGACGCAGCCCTACACACCCTCCAACCCATCCCTCCCCATCCCAACCCTCCTTACATCTCCCCCAGCCCCATCCCTCCCTGCAGCCCTCCCAGTCCCATCCCTCCCCATGCCCTTGATGGGGGTGCACAAAGCCCATGGGAGCCACCTCTCAAGGGCTCCACACAGCCACGATTCAACCCATTGGGTTACAAGGATAAAATATTGCTGCCACTGTTGTGAGCATGGCACTTGGATGGGGACCATGGGTAGGTGTGAGCAGCAATTCTGTGCAGACAGTAGGTCCTGGCTCAGATTATGCCCTTGGCCAGCTGGGGAAGGAGGCAGTGAGGCAGCAGTATGAGATCATGGCTGTTTGGAGGCAAACACCAATCTGGGCAGGGATCTACTCTGCCCTGGTGAGACCGCATCTGGAATTTTGTGTCCAGTTCTGGGCCCCTCATTTAAAGAAGGGTAGAGAACTGCTTGAAAGAGTCCAGCACAGAGCCACAAAGATGATTGAGGGAGTGGAGCATCTCCCTTATGAGGAGCTGGGTCTCTTTAGCTTGGAGAAGAGGAGACTCAGGGATGACCTCATTAATGTTAATAAATTTGTAAAGGGCGAGTGTCAGGAGGAAGGAGCCAGGCTCTTCTCTCTGATGTCAAATGATAGGACAAGGGGCAATGGGAGCAAGCTGGAGCATAGGAGGCTTCATGTGAACGTAAGGAAAAACTTTTTCACTGTGAGGGTGACAGAGCCCCGGCCCAGGCTGCCCAGAGAGGTTGTGGAGTCTCCTTCTCTGCAGACATTCAAAACCAACCTGGACGCGTTCCTGTGTGACCTGGTCTGGGTGATCCTGCTCTGACAGCGGGGTTGGACTGGATGATCTTCTGAGGTCTCTTCCAACTCCTAATATTCTGTGATTCTGTGATCTGATACACCACAGCACCTGCCAGTGCTGAGGCCAGCAAACTCATGACATGGGGTCCTTGCTGGGAGCCGTGCAAGACCAAAGGCTGTCTGAGCTTCTTCCAGTGGGTAGAAAACTGCTGCGACTGAGGTCACCTTTCTGGAGCCCAGGAGTGGCCATGCTTGGCCAGTTCAAGCTCCACAAAGCTCCTCAGGTGCAGTGAGTTGACAGTTCTCAGACCACATCTCCAGGGCCAACACTCACAGCTCCAGGGTTACAAGCAGATCTGGATGTTGCCAGCCAGCAGAGACCAGTGCCCAGCTCCCCAAGCTGTCTCCCCATCCCAACTTCTCCTTCAGCTAAAGCCTCCTTTCCCCTACGGCTGCTTGTCCTGGGGGTTGCTGTAAGCCCTGGGGCTCTGCCAGCTCCCCCCACCATGGCCAGGGCAGCTCAGGCACCACTTTGCTTTGCTGGTGAGCAAATCCCTGACTGGGCAGCTGAGAGGCTCTGCGCAGCATCAAGCTCTCCCCTGGCCCCTTCAGCTGGTTAAAAGCGTGTGGGCAGACAGGATTAGTGCTGCTGGTGTAGGGGAGGTGCTGGTGGCCTTACATGTCCCACTGGGGACGTGTGCCCTCGCTGGTTGGGCTGCCCCCAGCTCTGTTTCCCCAGCCTGGATGCTCCTGGAGATGAAGAGAGCTGCTGGTCCCAGTCCCTCTCCGAAAAACAGTGTCAGGGGCCATTTCTCACTCTTGTGCCTTTGTCAGTGTCTCCTCAAGGGGATGCCCAGGAGCATGTTACGGGGCCCCACATCTGGGACAGTAATTCCTAGCCCATAATTGATCCCCTGGGGACCCATATCCACCCTGCACCCCACCCTCTGTGGCTGTCCCCACCACAGGTCTCCCTGCACCATGGCAAAAACTTTTCAAATACATAACCCCTCCTGCCTCCAGTCCCCTGCTCACTCCATGCCAAAACGACCTCCGGTAGCCCCGCATCCAGACTGTGCAACAGCCCTGGCTCCTGCTCACGCTGGGTCCTCCCGCCCCTGTGAGAGACCCCCCTTCACTCAAATCCATTGTGGCTGCCTTATCTCCCCCCGGCCTTTCATGGAGGGGCTTTTAGTGGTAGAACACAGGCCTGGCTCAGCCGGCAGGAGACACGGCCACATTGTGCAGCCGCTAATGCCAAGTGACTGCTCCTTTGTGGGGCTGGAAGCCCTGAGTCCTCAGCGAATGCATGGGAACAGCTCGGGCTTACAATGGGGTGCAGACGGGAAAGACCTCAAAGCAAACATTGACTTAAAAATCAGTGTTAACCAGGCAGACACACCAGGTTCTTGGGAAATACAGCCCCCTCCCAGCGCTACGCCTTTGTCACCGGAGGCAGAGCCCCGCTAGGTTGGGACAGAGGCAGTTGGTAAAGGTGGCTTTGATGGAGCCAGTGACATCCATCCCTGGTCCTAGAGATGCTGCATTGATGTCTGCAGCTGGCTGGGACAGCTGTGCCACCAGGCATGGGGAGAGGCAAAGGGTATTTCATGAACCTAAGCACCCAGCCTGGGAAAGAGGGACTAGGGAGCTCAGGCTGGGAATTAAAGGATCCCAATGGAGAGAAGAGACCAGCAATGTCCCATGGGTGCTCCCTGAGAAATTAATTTAGGGTTGCACAGATATGCCCTTGGCACTTTTATAAAGGAGGCTCCCCCCACCACGAGGTCGCAGATCCATGCTTGGGTTATCCGGCACAGTAATCCCAGGCAGGGATCCCCAGGCAGTTTGGGTGCTGGTGCAGAAACCAGAGCGTGGAGCAGCACTGATCCCTGCCTCCCGCAGACAGACGTCCAGAAGTGCAGATTTGCAGGGATCCCTCGCACTGCCACAGCTCCCCAGTGAGACCTCAGCTTGTGTCCTTGCAGATGACTGTACTGCACCTTAGCCTCCTTGGCTAGACTGCTCTGTAATTAAAGAGTGAGGGAAAAAATGTACCAAGATTATGTGACATGCACGATGCAAACAGTGCATGGCATTTCCTCATGGCTTCTGAAGTGTGGTGGGAAAAACTGGGCACCCATCCTGCTCCAGAGCGCAAGGGTGGGCATCCAGCCTGCTCCAGAGTGTGGTGATGGGCATGCACTCAGCACTGCCAGCTCTGGCTGCTCCCAGCTCGGATCAGCACAGGGCTCGATGCTGGAAAGGAGATGTTTTCCCAGCCAGGTCTCCAGCCTCTGCACAGCCACCTCGATCTCCCACTGTCCTCCCAAGAGGGTTTCAGGGGGACAAGGAAGGGGTCAGCTGGAATGAGAAGGTGGGAGGTGGATGGGGTGCACCAGGGTTGCGAACATTTCCTGCATCAGCTGGATGCGGCCAGGCACAGGGGATACAGTGGAAGGTGCATAAATATACACTGGGAAAAGGTTGTGTTTCCAGAAGCCAGCTTCAAGGGCAACTTGCCACCAGGATGACTTCTCACAGCACGCTGTGGCTTCCCCACCTCTCACAGCCTTTAATTCAGGTGCAGCATGCGGCTCAGAGCCACGCTCTGCAGCGTGTCCCAGGCTTGGTGCTGACACTGCCCAACAGCATTTGCAGTCCTGTGCAATAGCCAAGTCATGCGGGATGACTCAGGAAGTCCTTTGCAGGCATCAGGGGACACCCATGGTGCTGGCTGTGTGCCCTGCTGGGCAGAAAGGGGTGTGTCCTCTCCATCCTTAGGTTGTTCAAAACCACTCATTCCATCTGCTGCAGGAAAAGGTGAAAAAGCACTGGATCATCAGTCCTGTATAACCCCACATGTGGATGGACAGGGCACAGCACAGGAGAGGCCATGGGGATGGATGCAGGGATGGAGGTGGCTTTGGTGGCACTGTGCCCACGGAGGATGTGGACTGCCCTGATGAGAGCAGCCGACACGGCCATGGTTTCGGCCACTGCCGCCATGCTGCCAGCAGCACAGCCCACAGCGAGGGGAGCATGAGGACACCCCAACAGCACCGCCTGCCGCTAATGACAGGCCGGCCAGCTAATTACAGAGGGCAGGAAATTAAGCACACAAACGAAGTTTAAGTATTGAGTCAGCATGAGGGAGCCGGGAGGTCGGCTGTGGGGCAGGTCCTGTCCAGGAGGCACCATGGAGGTGCCTTGCTCTCCCCTGTCCGTGGCCCCAAGGGGGCTGTGGAGGGCAGGAGAGCGATGAAACGTGGCAGCGGGCGAACCACATCCAGCGGGAAAATGCTGTGCCAGGAAAGCAAAGAACAATAAAACCAGGGTGGGGATGGGGATGGTCTTGGAAGCCATCGGCTGCCCCAAGCTTGCCTCGGGGCCTGCGGGGTCCATGAGGCGGCTGCCCGCGGTGAGATGCCTTGCTCTGCGGGAACTTTTGGGGCAGAAACGCCGTGCAGGGGACGGGGGAGGAGATGCGAGGGCAGGTTGAGGAGAGTGGCCACCCCAGCAGACGGGCCGTGCTGCCTGCCCACTCCCTTCGGCACCGCCTGCCCTTCGGAGGCCCAGGTCTGCGGTACCGGTACCTGGACCTGCTCCGTCCGGGGGTACCGGGGCCAGAGCTGCGGAGGTCAGGAAGCGGGCAGCTCCTGTGGGAAGGGAGAAGGGCGGGACGGACAGCGCCGTGCCCGGGGCCGGCCGGTGAGATAGGAGTGAGCGGCTGGGGGACCCCGCGCCGTGCTGGAGTGGGGTGCAGTGCCAGAGGGGCGCCGGACAATGACCCCCCAAGCGCCCACCGCCCACAGCTCCGTGACGACGGCGCCAGCGCCACAGCCTTGGGAGGCCCCATC
>NW_010160053.1:0-2308 GCF_000695765.1 Mesitornis unicolor
GAGTGATCAGACTGACGCCATGTCTTCTTTCTTTCTTTCTTTATGAAAGAAGACATGGCGTCAGTCTGATCACTCTCAGTTGTATCTTCCAGGATCTCCATTAAACCCCTAAACTCTCCATGTATGGGCAAAACATATATTACTACTTTTATACGGAATTGCTTAAATCTGTATACCAGCGACCATCCAATTATATCAGTGTGTGCACCAAGGCATGGAATCAAGCTGGTGCATCAAAAGTTGGATTTGTGTCTTGTTTAGACACAGATGTGGACCAGGTGGGACAGTTTGAGACATCACTTTTAATTCACACCTGACTTAATTTTGCAATAATTTGCAATATAGATAAGCTTTCTGATTCCATATGTGCAAGTGCAAAAATTCATGGATAAAACAGAGAATGTGAAAGGTTGCACTGAACTTTTTTATCAACCCAGGTTTGGAAGGCAGCCTTTAGTGGGATTTGTATGAAGGGGGTATTGAAGGTACAAGAAACTATATTCATTTAATACTGAAGTCCCAGTCTCATCTCCCCATATTCTTGAATAAAATTATTCTGATCTACTTGTCCGGAAGAGTATCTCACAGAGATACAATATGTTGTTTCTGTTTCGGGGTAATAATTATTTTTGTACCTTTTTTGGTTTTGTTTTTTTTTTTTTTCCCCAAATGCTGTAGCTTCAGTTAAATCAGAGTCTTCCACGGAAACTAAGCCACCACAGGTTCAAATGGATTTGTTTGTAATTATTGTTTTGCTGCCTATTTTTATATTATTTTCAGTTCTCATCAGTTACGTTATAACCCCTTTGGGGCAAGCTGATATCAATGTTTTGCAGACTCTGAGTAGGAGGTGTCTTGTCTGTATAGCAATTACTTCTAGAACTGTTGCCTGTATATAAGCTTATCTGTACTTAAGCCATGTTGTTGCTGCTGCTGATGTACAATATTTCTATAGTATATGCACCAGAAATCAATAAAGAGACGTAGTAAAGCACCTGACATGCTGGTGTTTGTTCTTATGTTAATCAGAAAAATAACATTTAGTATTTGTATGACTGTAACACCTCTGAGCTGTTGTCATGAAGTAGGATGCTGCTCTGGTGATTACAGTCAGACAGAATCCCTGTCCCACAGAGAAGAGCACTGAAGGAATAGTAGAAGAAAATGGTTGCATTTTTCTTGAGATCATCCTTTCTTTTTTGCCAGATGTTCTTGAAGAAATCCAGGTGTTCAAACACCTATGGTGAAAGAAATATTTTTAAAACAGACATAATAAAAGATGTGAGGTGACTTTTGAAATGGACCTGCATTTCAGGACCAATTAGAAATCACCACTGATTATAAGACGTGGACTGACTGCAGATAACCAGGTCTCCAGTTGCTGCAGGCAGATCTTCAGGAATTTCAGCGGCAGGACCTAGCATTTGAAGGGCAACTATTTGCATTGTGTAGACAATTAGGTAAGAAGCATGCATACACTGCCTGGTAACTCTGAAGGAGGGAAAGTACTCTGAATAAAATTAGAAGTTGTTAACTAAAACCAAAGTGAGTTGTTTGGTTTTTCTTCTGGTTGCTGAGAATTTGAGACACTGGCCTGTGGTTTTGGCAATGCACTATAGCATTTAAGGCAAGTTTAACAAACTTCAATCTGCATTTCATGCTCTGTAGGCAGACAGTATAATTGTGTTCACTGAATCTCGGGAAGTTTGTCAATGCTTATAATCTATTTAGCATTTCTGAAATGGAAAGTATTTCCTGGCTGATGGCTCTCAATAGACAGAAAGCTATAGCTGATGGATGGGCAGGTGTGCCCCAGGCTCCTGTCAATCCCTGTAGGGCTCTGGTTTTACTTACTGGGCTGTAGAGCTGCCCCAGCTGATCTGCTCTGTGCTTCATCAGCTTGGTTGCTCTCGGAGACAGCTTGTAATAGTTTATCATCCTAACAATACTAAGAATATGAGTAAACAAAATGCCTCTCTCCTTGCATCTGTTTCATGTTCACACCCTCCTGCTCTCAAAGGCAAAATCCTTCTTAGACACAGTTTGAGAGGAAAATGCCCTATCTATCTGTAGCAGAATTTTTAAAACAAGGTTGCCTGGTCATTGGTTATATATATGACTTTATACATATTACACGTGACTTCTAAAAAATCATATGTGACTGTAAATTTGGTGCTAGGGAGTTGTCTATCTCCTTTGTTTCTTGCCCCTTTCCTTTTCTCTGGAGCTTTCCCCATTCCTTATATTGCATTCTCTCTCCATCTGGCTTCAGGTGAATCCCAGGGCTATGAGTGACAATCATTCCTGC
>NW_010160053.1:2339-3763 GCF_000695765.1 Mesitornis unicolor
TTGGCCATTTTTTTTCCTGGCCTTTCAGCCATTCTCTCAGCCCTGGCTGATAAGCACCATCCCTTTTTTTCGTGGACACAGCAATGCATGTGTAAAGGCTGAAGGAGATAACCAAAAGAAGGCAAGCAAGCTATTAAAGGAATGGCCTTGATTAAATTGCACAAGCTAGAATGAACGTTTTAGGTCTCTGATGAAGGCAAATACAAAAATGTAAAAAGAATAACTAAAATCCTAAACTAGGGGTAGCTTCAAACCATTTTCTTTGGAAATTCAGTACACTCTTTTTAAAGGCTGCAGTGTAGGAATAGAAGGGACAGGAGGTAATCTGAAGGAGGAGGCCCTATCATTCATCTTGAGATGGCAGGAAATGCAGTTGAGTCAGAATGGTAGACAGGTGAGTCCTGAATAATGTATAGATCTCAGAGCACATCTGGCTGCATATTCTCTCCTTTGCCACCCTTTCCCCTTTGAGCAAATGCATGTGCCTTCATAACTGACATCATGGAAATGTGTAAGTAGATGTGAGGTTTGTCCTGCGGTTTCAGGGCAATTCATACTCCCCTGGCCTGAGACTGCAGACTCACACAGAAGTCTCTTCATCTTCCCTTGCTTCTTATTTTACATCTCGGTGGTAACTCTGGGTTGAGATAGTCATGCAGCACCAACAAAGATAAAAGTCCTGTACAACTGTATAAGATGTATTGTGGTTAAGAAGCAGGTAACAAATGGCTAGCCCAACCTGTTTATCACAACACGAGGATGCTGTGAATGCTAAAATAAGACACTTCCTCTTTCAACCCAGAAATGCAACTGGTGTTTTCCAGCATAACAACCTGTGGCAAAGGAAAGCCTATGAGCACAGGTCAAATTGTATCCCTAACCTGCAGCTGAAGGGAGTGGAATAGGTGAGGAGTCCATACATGACTAGTCACTTGATATAATCTGCAGGACTCACAGAAGTAATATAATCCCCTTCATTTGTCAGGTTTTGTGGGGAAGCTGGGTTTGTGGCATATCTGTTTTACATGTTTTGCTACTTACACTCTTTTATTTTTTACTTCAGATTTACGCTAGCCCTCCCCTCTTCATGATAAAGATACAGCCTATAAAGCCAGAAATTAGTCCAAGACACAGGCAAAAGCATGAGACTGGATATTTAGCAAGTGGAAGGCAAGAGGGTGGGAATACTAGATGGGCAATATAGAAAAGCTCAAGGTAAGGGTAACCCAAAGTAATCAGTGACATGTCAGAATGGGAGAAAAGGAACAACAGGTCACTGGTAAAGAGGCATGGTGAGAAGGTTAATTGACAAGGCAAGCAAGTAAGATCTAGTTACCTAAGAACTGGTGTCAGTGGAGAATGCTGAGGATTAATAAACATGGTTTTCCACTTTGTTTAATTCTCCCTTCATAATTTCATCTCTT
>NW_010160053.1:3794-25248 GCF_000695765.1 Mesitornis unicolor
CCCTAGAGGAAATTCCTTCCTTTTTTCATTTCTTCCTCTCTGGGACTGCATCAGTTACATCAAGGAGACCGTATCAGCTTATAAACACTAAATTGCTCACCTTTTAATTCTCTGCAGCACACACTGGCTGAAGCCCATGCCCTATCTTATACAGGTTATGCTGAGCACTCTGTGGTATCCACAATGGAATTTGTAAAGGTTCTATAAGATTTTGGTCTGAAGCTGTATTCTTTTGCAGATACTGCTGTTTACTAGTGACTCCTTATTTTTGGATTTCCATTAAAATTCTGTGTGCTTAATCATGGGTTTTCAGGGTTTGTTTTTTTTCCTTTGAGTTGAGCAAATTATTCCTGTAGCCTATTATAGAGCTAGAAGAGACACTTTCTGGTAAGAAAAGAAATCAAGACCAGGTTTTGTCATCACAGTAAATCTCCCTGCAGGTCTTCTAGTACCACATCAAAATATCCTTACTTTGTGCTGTTTGAAACCTACTACAAAAAATTGACTGCTCAACTTTGTACTAGTAGACTGGGCGCCAGATCAGTCATTATGTGACCTTTCATAGCTAGAAAAAAGCACCAGCTTAAATGCTGTCCCAGATTGATTAATCAGAAATATGACCTTGTGCACAACTCTACTGCTCTTTAATCCTGCTGGGCCTGGGTCTGGTACTAATGACCACACAACTATCACCTCATCCTGTCTAGATCTGGAAAAGGTGTCTTCTAGAGACTATCTAGCCTTTAATTAATACATTTTAATCACCACTTAGGGTCTCATGCAGACCAACTGCCATGTTCAAAAGCATGTCATACTGTTAATGAAGATAAGTCACTTGATTTCTAGCAGTTGCTTTTCCCAAGGCAGAGAGACAACCCCTTCCCGATGAGGAGAATTAGAAGGTAATTCTCTGAAGGTGCTTACCTGTGTGGATTCATGGATGGCTAATAGGGTGTCTAGTCATACTACAGCCAGTGGCTCCTCAAATGTTCACAGTTTTGTCACAGAATATCTATGGGAAATTCCCTTCAATTCAATGGGGCTGCTCCTAAATGTAAAGGCAGAAGGATCAAATCTGGATGACCTAGACAGGCTTTTTAAAAGAAATGGGAAGGAATCCTGGAACTGTGGTGTGACGAAAGCCAACTTCTTCCTTTTCCTGAAGAAAATAACAAAAAAGCTAGTTTTATTTCAGGCCAATACAATAATGTGCAAAAGAATTACCAGAAAATAAAGAACCATCCAGAAAATTTCACACACCCTCCCAAGCTGGGGTTATAAAGAAATGGATTAAATTCTGCTAGATGAGTTTAGAGACTAAACAAACAAACAAAACGACCCAACCAAACAAGCAAGCAAGCAAGCGAACAAACACACACAAAACCAAAGCCCTAGCCATGCTGTCAGGGAGGTGCACAGCCTGGAAACACCAAAACTGAAAGCAGCCCCCTTGAACGGCACCAGCCGGGTGGATGCTCGGGGCGGTCAGGGCCTGCTCGGCCGGGCACACTCGACTCTCAGCCCCATCTCCCCCACGCCCCGTTTCAGGAAGGTCCGGCTCCCCACCCCGGGGGGTAAAAGGCCCGATGAGATGGGCGGGAGTGGAGCGCTGTCCCCGGGCTATGCTTTTGCAAACCAGTGAACGGCGAAAGAGGGGACTTTCCACTGCCTGTAAAATGCGGGAATGCGTTTCTGGGTGGCCCCGGCGTACTCAGCCTGTCCCCGCTGTCCCCTCTCTCCCACGCCCAACTCGTCCTCCTCCAGCCCCCCGCCCCGGCTACTCCTCAAGTAGCGGCGGATTCCTGCAGCGGGGAGGCTGCCCCCCCAGGGCACGGGAACCCCGCCCCCGGCTACTCCTCAAGTAGCGGCGGATTCCTGCAGCGGGTAGGCTGCCGACCATGGCAAGGGAAGCCCTGCTCCTCCTGGCCTGGCTGGCCCCACTGCTGGCCTTCCCCACCACGGCTCCAGGTAAGCAGAGACTGTCTCTGCGGGGTGGGCTGAGGTGGCACGACCGCTCTGTGGGGCCCTGGACAGCCTGGCTAAGGGGCAGCCCGCTATTTTGGTTGTAGGCTTGCCTATGCCCAGTAGCCTCACCAGTTTGTGTGCCGGTGGCTAGGCAAGGGCTTAGTGTCCATCCAGTATAATGGGTTTTGTGTTTGGGTGGACATACCCAACAACCATATGGACAACCATATTTGGGGAGGGCAGAGGAGGTGTCTCATAGTCTTAGACCATGTCTGTGCAAGGGGTTCTTCCCTGGCATCCCTGCTCTGAGTAAGGTCAGGTTGGACTGGGGCTCTGAGCAACCTCATGGAGTTGAAGATGTCCCAGCTCACTGCAGAGATGGTGGACTAAAATGACCTTTAAAGACCCTTTCTAACCCAAACCATTCTGTGACTGTACGATAAGACAAGTGCAGTGCAGAGACCTATGATGCTGTTGGGAAGCAGTGGTGGAAAATTCAGCTGGTGTCTTTACTGCTTGTGCCTCTAGAGATCAAAATAGCTCTTAGGAACCCACAGTTGAAGGCCTTTCAAGACAGGGGAGAGTGCTGGGTTGCTCAGATACATGCTGTTTGCTGTGGAGATTAAAACTTGCAGACAGTATTTCATGTCCTCTGAGCATGCGAGAAACACAGAATTATTTCTCATAATTATTGTCCGTAGATACCACAGCTTCCTACTTGGAGGGCACTGCTACAGAAGCTACTGGTGAGTTTTTTTTCCCTGTAACAAACTACAGAACGAGTACTCACGCAGACCAGGAGCCCCTAGGGAGCCACGGAGAGGTGTGGTTTATGTATGGCATTGCATGCTGGCTCACATGGCGCTGCTCAAAACCCCTTTTTAAGCAGTGTAAACATCCTACTATGGAAATCAACCCTAAAAATGGGGACAACTTATTACTAGGATGCTTTCTAGCATATGTCAGCCCTTTAGAGCATCTGTTTCAGTGAGTTTGAATGGATATTATTGACAGAAACTTCAGAACTGATTCTTAACAGAAGAATTCAGATGACACCAAGTTGGATGAGAGCGTTGATCTGAGGGTAGGAAGGCTATACAGAGGGATCTGGACAGGCTGGATCAATGGGTCTCCCAAGGAACAAGCGATAGGACAAGAGGAAATGACCTCAAGTTGCATCAGGGGAGGTTTAGATTCAATATTAGGATATTTTTTTTCACCAAAAGGGATGTCAAGCATTGGAATGCACTGCCCAGAGAAGTGGTGAAGTCACCATTCCTGAAGGTATTTAAAAGATGTGTAGATGTGACACTCAGGGACTTGGTTTAGGGGTAAACTTGACAGTGTTTGGTTTGTGATTGGACTGGATTCGATGATTCTAAAAATGTTCTTCAAGAAATGGGATGCGGCTCCCTCTCCGAGCCCTGCTTAGTTTTAATCCAGACTACTCACATGCCTTCTATCACTGGCTGGGCAGGACAGGCACAGATGCATAGAAATCTCGGTTCTGCAGCTACCTCTGTTCTTCATGCCTGGACCCATCCAAGGGGTTCCTTGACTTCTTTTAGTTTCTAGACCTTGCTTGGGCTTCACTGCCTTTTATTTGACATTGAAGTTGACTCCTGGTGTCAGGTGCACCTCAAGCGTGTCAGCTGTCTGGATTTCTTCTTACATAGTGGAAGTAACATACTAGACATGTCCTGCATCTTGTTTTACTTTGGTTTAGGTTTTAAATTAGGTCAGACTAGTATCCCATGTAGTTAAAAGTCTTTAAAAATTCCCAAGAGAAGCAACACAATATTCTAGAAACTGGATATATATGAGATTTGGTTACGTATGGTTAGGCCCTGCTGCAGCCTTTGCAGGATTGATTCATGCAATGTATGCTGTCACTTAGTCCAGATCAAGAAACTCAAGTAATGTAAATCATACCACTTCCCAGAGGAATGCTTTCACTAGAAACTTACCCTTTAGAAACATAAACATAAGCAAAATTTCCCTTTGTTTGTTTAATGTCATTTAGTACTCATCACATGTGACAAGTATGAAACATCTGATAGATGTAATTAAGGTAAACTTTGTAATTGTTTTTTTCTAAAATGTTTCTAGCTGACTTTGAGTCTTTCCATGTTTTACCAGGTTTCACCAAATCTTTTACTGAGGAAGGAATAACAAAGATACTTGGTGAGTTTCCACTTACATTACAACATTATTCAATTTCCTAGAAACATGGGATCCCATGAAAGTGGGCTATGCCTCTAAAATATCCCAGTGTTGGTGATATTAAAGGAAAAGCACAGCTATGAAATAATGGATTGTTTGAATTTCCAAATATTTGGAAAAAGGACATTAAAATCTTGCGCTTAGGAATAATGAATTTCCAATATCAAAAAAGTGAATTTTTGAATAAAAGACCTTTTCCTCCAGTTTTCCAATATGTATTATAAGTTTTTAATGAAAGCTAGTTTTATTTATCCCACATTTCACCTCTTCTGTAGAAGAAACAAGTACAGTAAAAAAGGAGTGAGTCCATGTCTGAGCTGTCCTAATTGTTTTCTGAAAAATGCAGTAGTTTGATTCCTAACCTGTAACATATTCATTAATACCCATATGCTTTTCTCTGGTAATGCTGCTTCTACTTATTATTTTTCTAAGAAAATTTTCCATTGCACTTTGGAGGTTTGCTATAGGTAATTATATTTCTTGTTCCTTTGGTTTAATCTAACTGTACTCTGCATCTTCCATATTGTCAGGAATATTGTTCTTTTAGACATAGCATTGTTATGGTTCAGCTGTCCACCTGGAGATTACCCCTTTTTTAAAATTATATTTTCTCTAAATCTAAAAGGAGCTTCCTGTAGCTGTGTGTCTGTCTGTTATGTTTGTTCTCAATGACTACATTAGAGAAATTGTCAGGAAAAAATAAAGTATGAGGAAATATAAAAAATACTTGCAAGCATTTAAAAATAATCTTTAGAACAACAGGGAGAAGTCCTTTTGTGAAGCCTGGGTCTCTTTATTTCATATATTGCTCTTTGACTAACACTGGCAAGTGCACAAGACTAGAAAGTATGTAACTAATTTGTCTGCTTTAATTAGCTTTCCTAAATGTTGCTTTTCGCAATGAAGACTCGGCTGGACAGGCAACAAGTGATTTAGTGTCATCCTTCTTTTCTTCAGAATCCTTCTTAATCTTGGTATCTGTTATCTTTACTTGATGAACTGTTAGAAATAAAAAAAATGATTGAGGTTTTTTTCAAGAAGTATAAGCCTATTTTGCTATTTACTAATGGTCTAAGCAAAATTACTTTAAAGCTTTAACTGACTTAATTAATTAATTTTTAAAATGTAGTGTTAAAGAGTGAAGAATATATGCATTGAGTCCAGTGAGTCCTAATATAAGATGAAATTTCTATTTTAATTTTGTTTCTTCATAGCTCTGCCAGGGCTTTGCACTCTCGCTCTGAAGCCCCCTTGCTAGCCCAGCCAAGGGCTCCCTCCACAGCTTTATTTAAACATTTCAGTATACCCCAGGTCAGTTTTAGAGTTTTTTAATACTTAGCGTTGCTGTGCTGACGCTTCTCAGTTCCAACCTGCAGTAGTTGTTTCCTTCTGGCTTTTGCTGTGATTGCAGGTTACTCTGGGATTTTGTGTTACACTGAAATGTCCCCTTAGCGGATAGTTTTAAAGCATTTTTAAGAAAAATGTATCCTATGTAAATTTATAAAAGTAATCAGCAGTTATTCCTAGTAATATATATTTGTAATATTTTCTTTTTATCTAGCTGAACTTACCTTTGTCCCGAATGGAAATAAGCTCAGTGAATATCCTCTGACTTAAAATATTTCTTTCGTGTTATATTTTGTATTTTGGTGTGCTGCACAAGACCCTTCTGTTTTTAGAAAGTGGCTACCTGTTAGCCATGGCCTTTGACTGATTATTTAAAGCTTTTTATTGATTACTGAAGCATCAGCTGCAACCTCAGCTTTCCTTTTTCCTTTCCCCACCCCCCCTCCCCCCTTTTGGATCAATTTTCTGGCCTGGACACACAACATAGTGTCTCAGATAGTTCAGTTGTCACAATTGAAAGCTGAACATTTTCTGGTACAGAACAAAAAAAGGAGCCAAAGCTCCTTATTGCAGTGATAACAGGTTGTACAAACTGACATAGGAAATATGTCTGACACTGACTGGAAATAGCAGCGATGCAGTGGAGCATCTCTTAGGTGTCGTATTTTCCCAGTAGCCCAGATGCTTTTACCTTGTTCCTTGGGCACACACCCACAGCAGCTGCCCACATGTGCCAAAGGGTTTGTAGGTGTTGCAGAGCATCTATCAGAGCATGGCTGGCCTAAATGTGCTCTCTTGTATCCGTGGCTGCAGGTGAAGTGACCACCAGTGCAAGCAGAGGCAGGAGGAGTGAATACGGTAAGTTAGTCTCACTACTTTTAAAGTACCTAACTCTTATTACTCTGCTATATACCCTTGTGATTCCTGCATGCAAGGCTGTAGCTCCTTTAGTATGGGAGGTTGCAGATGCCACAGGCAGACAAAGACCCCAACTGTTAAAGGTGTGTAGAGACCCCAAGCCGTGTTTTCCTACTAGAAAACTGTGGGAAGGACAGCTTCAACCCAGGTCACTGATTAGTGTTCTTCAGATTCCTTTCTCTTTTTACCACTAGAGTCCTCAGTGCTCAGTTTTGAAGGCCTTACTCCTATTAAATCTTCTTCCTTTAATAGTAGTGCCAGTATCCCTCCAGTCTTGACCTACACTTCTGCCATGCCACCTGTGTCCTCCCTCAGCACCTCCCATACTGTGGCATCCTCTGCCACTGGTTATTGTCTTTCTTTTCAACATCTGATTTAAAAAATCATGCCAAGAAGATACAATATTTCACATGAAATACGTCAGATATATTATGAAACTTGGCAAATCGCCACACCAACAAAAATAGCTCTCAGTTCAGCTTTTTCCATTGCCTTAATGCCTCAGTGGTTTCTTTTCTGCTTCATAGAATTCATGTTTATCTGCGTTTTCATGCAATCTGCACAAATCTTGCTCATCTGCCCTTGCTTTTGCATTTGTGCTTGCGTAGCACAAACCCAAAACTTCTTTCATGTCCTGGATCCACAAATCAAGGGGAAATCCAAAATGTTCACAGGTGGTCGGCATGCTCACAGCATTTTTTGTGTGCTGTGGGAAGCAAGCACCTTCTGGTGGGGTGTGTGCCTGGAGGAGACCGTCTGGAGTGCAGCTGGAGTGCAACTTCCCTGCCTCATCACACAATGCTTGTGCAGTTGGCCAAAAGCACTGAGAAATCTGAGGGTTTTAGCTCCCACCAGCAATATTACTCTTCAGTCTGCTTGGTAGCAAGTAAAATATTTAATACTCTTTCTTTGGTAGTATGGATTTCAAGAGGGGCTGGGCTGATGGGGAGGAAAGCTGGGTGGATCAGGATCCCGTTGTTGTAGTCTTTCTCTTCTACATCTGGTTTGAATGGTTCTTCCACAGAATAAAACCTGAACCTCAGTGTGATTCTCACAGGCAGAGGCTTCTTCTAAAGCCTTGCCTTCTAAAAGATGTTAATATTATTTTTAATTATTACATTAATATTTTTTAATAGTTGAATATGACTCTACCTCGGAGGAAGACTACATGACCGGTATGTCCAGGGAGCTCCATTTCTTCTACCCTTCTGCCTGCAAATGTCTCCAGCCAACAGCCTGACAGTTACCCTCTCCCACACTCACCTTGGATTTCTACAGTGTCTGTAGGGATATGAAGGAAAATTTTATGATCGTTGCCTGGATATTGAGTTCTTAGCCTATTCCTTTGTGAAGTATAATGGGAGCCAGAAGGACTGAGAGTTTTTATTGTTTGTAGTTTTTTTGATCATTCTAAAATACTAAAAATTTAACACCTGGTCTCCTAGTTCAGTCAGAAATTTTCTTGGAGATCTCAGAGATGAGGTTATTTTTAGTATGCTATATTTTGCTGGAAATAGGAGAAATAATTAAGTTTTTATGCATTTCCTTTCTCCAGCTTTAAATGTACTATGGAAATGAAATAAATGCAAGCAGAACTCCAAAATCCTGTTTAACAGTATCCAAATATCCTTCTCATTTGGCAAATTTTTCATTTTTGTTTGTGGTATTGCCAGTATTTTAGTAATTTCTTTTTTCGTCATAGATTCTTCAAACCTGCAGCAGATACAAGTTATGTATATAAAACACAGACAAAGGAAAGAAGTATCTGTGAGCACTTATTTTAAGAAGACAAAAATAACACAGTCCATTTTACGTATGTGATAAACGGCCAGCTATGCATGAAAAACTGTTAACCAGTTACTGATACTGCTGGGAGGCGGTGCAGGAAATCCAGCTAGCTCGCTACTTCTGCTTCTGCTGGTTAGCGCAGTCAGCGCTGCACTGCCCTGTGGTGGCAATTGACAGAGTTGCTGGGAAGGATGTGAATTGTACATTTCCATAGAGTACTGATTTTTTTCTTTCTGTAGGTGAGCCCAGCATCATCTCTGCTGATCAACATGTGCAGAAGGGAACACGTAAGAAGTTTCCTCTTTATTTTTATTTAGCTTATAAATTATGATGCTTGTATCTTTATTACACTGAAAAATATATTTTTTCAAGAACATTCTAATGAACTATAAGCATGAAAATGCTGGGGAGGGGCCTTGTGAATGTGGGGACTTCTTTAAATCCACAGAAATGTATTCACACTGAGGGAGCATCAAGCAGTAGATTTTGCCTTCATTTGCCTTGACAAAGAAACGCCTGAGGCTCTAACTCTTGTCTGAAGAAAACATGGTAAAGATGGGTATTTTTTCTGTGATATTAAACAATAACGCCTGATAAAATAGTCCTGTGGCTCATAATGAGTGTACCCAGATACTCTGGTAATACAAATAATAAGCAGTTGTCTTAATATCACGTATGAAGGCTTCCTGGCTGCACTAGAATTCTGATCTAAAGTCAAGACAAGGAGAACCATCAATAAAGTATCAACAATTAAGATGTGGTTTATCTCCAAAGAAGAAATGTATGTTCCAAGGGATGCGGCCAATGCACAGCAATCCTAGGATTCTGATCTTACCATTAGAGGAGGTCATAGCTGCATCTTCCTTCTTCCTGCTAACACAGCATAGCTGGAGAGACGTTAGGTCCTGCATGCTGGTGCCTTATGGTCCATGCTGTGTGCCAGTTACCAATGCTGCCTCCCTTCTGGATAACCTTCCTTTGGGTACCTCATATCAAGTTGGGAAGGTAAAAGACGAATTGTAGAGCTCTTTATTATAACGATAAAATATAAAAGGCTTTACTGATATAAAGGGCTTTGGTGGTTTGGGTTTTTTTGCTTGTCTGGTTTTTTAATATCTTTTTTCTTATGCCAGAAGTTGAGCACAGCATCAGTTTGAATGAAGGATCTGTGATTGGGGGTCCACGTGAGTTCTCCTTTCTCCTTTTCTTCTTTTGTTCCTGCTCCTGCTCCTCTACAGCAAAAGTCCTGCTCCTCTTCTTACACAGATGTTACCTAATCTCTGTGCATCAGAGTCTTGAACAATTTGGAGATCCCATATCTTCATAATATGGACACAGTGTTCTGTTGTCTGATTTAAAAAAAACCCAAAACCAAACCCAAACAAAAAAAAAAGGCAATTTTCTCCCACCACTAGAGTTTTATAAAGTTGTGTGTGCATGAGGAAGGGCAGAAGTTGTTACCTTGAGTTCATATCTGGGTCCTGGCTCTTCAGTGGCTGGGCTCAGTCTGCTGCATCTGATTGGACATGTCTGTATCTGAAACTGGTTCTAAATCTTCATTTTAAAATGTAGGGTTATGTCTGCTTCTGAGGGTGATTTATTTGGATAGAAAAAAACCCCATAAACTGAGGTGTCTTTGGGTAGATTAAAATTACCTAAGATTGCTTGTTGTATGGGTGCTTTCTTAGGTAATAAATCCTTTTAGTTGAAAAAGCAGCCTGGGCTCTTCCAAAACATCCTATTTTTATGCTTCCTTTTCGATGTTCTCTCATGACTATCCTGACCTGTGCCACCCTCCTCGGGTATCACTGTGTCCTGCTGGAAGATCAGGGGGCATGGGCCTGTATTGCTGTCTTCACTGGGTGAGGTGGTGAGGTAACGTCCAGCAGTGTG
This sequence comes from Mesitornis unicolor, assembly GCF_000695765.1. Classification (NCBI taxonomy): domain Eukaryota; kingdom Metazoa; phylum Chordata; class Aves; order Mesitornithiformes; family Mesitornithidae; genus Mesitornis; species Mesitornis unicolor. The sequence goes on from NW_010160053.1 coordinate 13,929, forward strand.
ACCCTTCTCATGTCTTGTTACAGGGGGATCCATCTATGGCAAGGAAGATGCTGGAGATAAAGATCAGCCTTGTAAGTGAACACTTTATGTAGGCACCCAAACTAAGATAACGATGCATTTTGTATGCACATTGAGATTGTAAGGTATAGGGGACCATCAGGTACCCATAGTGTCTCCCAACAGATGCATCAGTCCCTTAGTGTTACATCACACTGAGACAGTTGGGAGCTACCCCAGGACCTCATGATTTGATATCTTAACTCTTTCCTTCTCCTCTTTTGTAGAAAGAGATGCATAGAATGAAGAAACCTGGTCATCAGCTGGCAATTTCAGTGTCATCACAGGAACATTTGATTCCTAAAGTACAGAATTTGTTTTGTAGGGCGGAACTCCTTTTGTAAAATTTGCTTTCAATCCTCTGTGTGTTTTAATATTGTTGGAATCTGGACTGCAATAAATCAGCATCAGTGTTTGCCCTGCCATGATGTAGTGCCTTGATTTTATTCTCTAGTAAGAGGACAGAGAGAGAATTCTGGCTGCTTGACTGGGCTCATAGAGGTCAAGTTCTCTGCGAGCGGAAAAAGAAGCTCTGTCCATATCCTTGCTAGGTGTGATAGTAACAGTGTGTTGTGGGCTGGAAATATTTCTGCTGATTCTTGAAGAGCAATGAAGTCAACTGTACAAAGTCCCAAATTTGAAATAAAATAAACTAGCAAAACCAAAACAAAGCTTTTGAAAGCTCTGTGGATAGCCTTCAGAAAACTGCTTCATTTTCTAGCCTATCTCATTGTTCTTTTCCTCTCTGGCCTGGCAAGTGAAAGTTGAATGGGGCTGGAAAGGTACAGCTCTGGTTGATGCAGCACAATTGGCTTCTCTTATACTACCAAAACAGCAATCACTTCAGCTCCCCAGACACACATTACATATGTTGGGACCCTGAAGAGCACTGCCTGACCTGTCTGCTTTAGCGTCCTGTCTGACTTGGTTTTCCAGTGTGGATTACTTTTCTTTGCTAGCAATTGCTAGCCGCCATCCCAGGCTGAAAGCTACATGAGCAGAAACTGGATTGTGCTTCTAGATAGCAAAAAGGACCAAAAGAGATTACGCACAAGAGAAAGCCTCTGGGGCTGTATGCTGCCAAAGCAGGTGTTTCGAGCCGTAAGAGAATTTCATCCTCTTTAGGAACAGTCATAGAAGAGCAATGGATAGGCTGATAGAATATGGAAGAAGATAGTAAAATCTTCTAAGATGCTAAGGTGCTGCATGGTGGTTTGGTGGCTGTGAGTCCAGGCTGTCACAGGTTCTGTGGCAGATCTGTTGGTTTTGTTTTGGGATGTGAAAAGCACCGAAAAATGTGCCCTCAGTCTGTGATGTAAGCATTACTAAAACTCAGGCTTTCACGTGCTCCAAGTCTCACTGTCCCTCTCTCTAAAATGAGGGGCAAACTGCTTCGTAAATTCACTGTCCTCAAAATGGATAATAATTAATTAAATCTTTAAAAAGTCTCTTTTGGACAGGTCTCTTTTCTTGTCTGAACTGGTGATGACATTCCTCAGGACTGCGTTGTCACTGAACTGGTCTGTATCTATCAGTGGTAATGATATACAGCAGGCCGTGTGCAAGAGCAGATAGTGCATCTACCTACCCTGTTGGTATGCTCTCTCATGTAGCAGCCAAAAGCAAGTATGGAGGGAAGAAAATAAGGACAGGGCAGTTATGCACTGATACTACCTCTGGTCCTACCTCCCAGCTCTCAGCAATTTGGTTCTGTGGTTGTACAACACCCTGTAACCACATGTTTGCCAATTTAATTTAACAACACTGAAATAGTTCCTGCTCTTGTTTATTTTGGCCTTTCTACCTGGTGAATTCATATATGCTAACCAGAAATGTCCTGTCCTGTCCTGTCCCTACAATACACGTGTGTTTAGATTAGTATCTTTTTTCCAGCTGGCCACAGCTAGTTCAGAGCTGATCAGTGTTTTTCATTATGTACATCTCTGCATTTTTCAATAAAGAATAAATTAATATCTGCTGGTTTATTGTCTAGTTACTTTAGTATTTCTTAATTCTTCACAGCCTGCTTGCTTTTATGGCCCTAAACAATGTGGTATCAGTAGATTTTGTGCACTTCCCTGTACCCATTTTTCAAGATCATTCACAAGTACATAAAAGACAAGACTATAGCAAAATTACATTTAGGATATAAATGTTCACTTTCATCCTTTGGTAAGTGAACAATGTATTCCTCATCTCTATTTCTTACTCTTAACTAGACGACAATATAGAAAACAGCCTTTTTATTTCATTTTTCTTTCCTTTGGGACACTCCAAGGGATTTCCTTGTAAACATTTTAAAACATCCAAAAATATGTAAATCAGATCACCCTTGCCTGTATACAGAGTTCCAGCACATTGATGAGCCATGATTACCCTTGTTAAAAGCTGTGTTTGCTCTTCTCCTTACACCGTATTAGAATCTTATCAACTCATACTTTAATTTGAGACAGGTCTGCTGTAATTTTCATTAAGAAAAGTTCTGATGTAGGAACCTCCTTAACATTCTCCACAATACAGGCCAAGAGTTTCTTTCCCTTTTTTGCCATGCTTTTGTCTTTTAACATTTCCTTTAAAAAACATCATCAGTTGTTCCCTTCGCTGTGAAGCAGTAAGCTTCACTTTGCACTTGATTAAATAGGTATTTAAATTACAGAAGAAAACCACTATATGCTGTATCTTTGCCTGTCAAAAAGAGAGCAATGAAAAAATACACCAAATTCCCTTCAGCCCCTGGGAGAAGTGGCTGAGCAGCAAATGGTTCTATAATAACTTTGGACAAAAGAGTTTCTGGTGACTGTAAAGCTGGCACCTTGTTGCCAGCATTGTGTGAGTTCATGCAGAGCATCATGTAAACACACAGCTTGGAAAATGTTATTTAAATTCAGAGCTTTTTAATAATTTGGTGGTGCAATTATGCATTGAAAGCAAGGTTTCACGTGCTGCGTAGTGGGCATTTGCACAGCACTTGTCTCTTCGATGTCCATCATCTCCATGGGACACGATGAACATTTAAGAGAGGAAGGGGAAGGACTATGGACAAAGCAGAGGTAGAAAGGTGGGTGCTGGACCTCCCCAGTGTTGAAGACAAACTCGTCAGGCAAGAAGCTTTTCAGATTCCCTGTGTGGTTTTGTCACCTGGAGAGATTCATTCAGAAGACGTGTGTGGAAGGACACATGGGTGTCCTCTGCGGGGACACAGCAGAGGGCAAAACACAGGCTTTGATGTTGCAGCCAAGAGACCTGTTGTTAAAGTGATCACAAGGTGAAGAGCTTAATGAAATGCCAGTGACATGGACTAAGCCTCTTTAACCAGTAACTCATGTTTCTGCTTCCCAAAAGATGATCGTATCAGAGCTTTCAGAATAAGGGTAGATGAAGGAAAAGAGATGCTTGCCCGTTGGTTTTGCATCCATTCTTTTATTCTGTTGTTATCTCAGGAAAGGTAGCACATGTGATGCAGAAAACATGTCTTATTATTTGGAGTTTAAGTAGACTGTTTCTAGCAGGCCTTGACAGTGAAATGTCTGGATGTCTTCTCAGTGAGAAGAGGTATGGCTGCATCCACTGAGCCTCTTCATTTCCTGGGGGAAAAAAAAAGTTAAAACTGAAAATAACACGGGGAATCATTCCCAAGGAGATGGCTTCTAATATGACTTGCTTTTAAGATCAATCTTTCTAATTTCAATTTGTGACTCTAATTTGGACCACCAGGTGGAATTGGTACTTGGCGATCTTCTGTCTGAGAAGCACCATTTCACAAGGTAGGTCTAATCTTGATTAAGCCAGTGACACTCCTGTATGTGACTACTGCCACATGTGAAGCGAAAAGCATGGTAAGTGGGATGTTTGACTGATCCTGACTCCAGTTTCTACATTTCTCACGGGTTCTATGAAGTGGGAGTCAGTGAAGACAAAAGAAAAAACCTGAGCAGTAAGAGACTAACGAAAAAAATGAAAGTAAAAAGGATTTACCAATTACACTTGATTCTTCAGCTGGCACAGTGGTGCCTCCAGCGATGACCTCTAAACACAAGAAACATGAGTCATGACAAAAACTGATGATACACTTGGGTGTAGGGTTTTACTGACCCCATAATTAAGTTTATTAGGTTGCTCTCAAGCCCTACGGGAATCAAGTACTAATCTCATTGAATTGTCTCTGAAATATTCCCAGGCAAAGAATTTAGGAACTGAGGCTGAAGGATATATGTAAGAGAAAAATTTATTGAGAATCACAGATCTCATCCAAGTTCTGAGGTCTGTATGGACTAGACTGTAGGGTTTGAGTGGTTGAAAAGGTTTAATCTAGATGTGGAAAGTTTGGTAGCTAGGACAGTGGATCGGCAAGATGACAAGTGATAGAAGTAATTTCTTTTCTTCTGGGTGCAGCACTTAACACATCCCAGACTCTCAGCTTCTTCATTTCACTTCTTACTGTCACCTGCCTGTTGCAGAAGGGTCTAACTACTTTTGCTTGTTTCTTCCTTTATCTGAGAGGAGAAAAAACATGTGCCATCCAAAATCATAGCATATATGTGGCATCAAACCAGAAAGTCAGCAGAAGTATGGCTCAGCCCAGAGAGTCTGTAGCTGTTACAGTGTGTGTGAAATGGGATTTAGCGAAAGACACAGATAGGAAGTGGGGGTGTAAAGGATCCCTCTTGTCTGGTGTGTTCAGGGACCACTGAAGAAGGTCTATCACAGAGAAGGTAACTAGGGAGTGAACTAGTCAGTTATTTCCTGTCCAAACCTGGAGGCTGTGGTTGAAGGAAGAGAGTATTTCTGGAGATCACACAAAACAAGCTATGTAGCAGCAGTAACACATACTAGCACGTAACAGTGATAGAAAGAAGTCAGAAGGATTTATCAATGGAAGCGATTCTCTAGCAGTTTCTTTGGCAAAAGAAAGGATGCTGTCATCTAAAGAAAGCAAACATAACTAACAAGCAAAATCGTATCTCAGGGACTATGATTCCTCTGAACCAACTCTGATCAGTTCTGACACTTAAAAGCATCAGGCTGGGCAATTTACAGTGTATAAACTGTGGTAGGAAGCCCACCACTGCTGGTGGCCTTTTTAAATGAGAGTGAATGAGGCCCAGGAGGGAAGAACTCTGCACCGACAGATCTGGTAGAGGGAAGACAGTTCAAGTATGATTTTACTGAACATCAGATAATTTTGCCAAATCACTTTCAGGCTCTGTGAGGTATTTTGCTCTCAGCCCAATTGCTGTTCCTAAGTCTTTCAGTACACAAACCTGGAGTTGCTGCTGTGACCTGTTGTTGCTGAGCTATGGTTTAGTACCATATAGGCTGTTCTACAGAAGTCCATCTCTTCCACATGATAACAATATTACTCACATTGACTGTAATTTTAATAATAATTGAGCAGGTCCTAATTACTTAAGGAGCTGGCAGATACTATCACTGTGCTGTGATGACAGGGTACGTGCATGTGATTGGATCTTGTTAAAAAGAAAGCTTGCTATGTTCCTTTCATGCTTTAAAGCCCTGCTGCTTTATAGGCAGGAGAACAGTGAGGTTAGAGATAAAGCATGAGTATGGGTGGATATTTTGCCTGGTGGTTCATAGGCGTGTGTCAGAAGCTGAGTACTGAGATGAGTCAGAGCAGAAGTGTCATCAGATAAAAATAGACAGAGCAGAGTGTGGTGGTTACCAAACAGATCATTGCATGGCACGGCATTCATGTGGAGAGAAGCTCCACTGCCATTCCTGCTCTCGTCTTCCTCTCCCCTGTTTGTAGCCATTTCATTTTCCCTCTAATTCCTACATGCCAGGGTCACTGAGACCTTACCTGCTTCAGCTTAGGTACAAGGGTCCAAGCCATGGCTGCAGCAAAGGGTCAGAGAGCCCAGAGCAGTTAGTGGGGTTCATACAGACACCTGAAACACAGAGCTATAAATGCCCAGGCCCACAGCCCAGCTCCTCGTCTTCTAGGTGGCCATCTGAACTTGACTACCCCATGGTGGCAAGGGAGACAGTGACTATGGTCAGGTGGCTGGCTGCAATGTACTAGAAGCTAGAAGCAGAACATGGCCCAGCAGTGGGCCTGTATTACTGCCAAAATGTTAATTTCTGAAAGAAGCAAACTGATTCCTGAAGACCTTCTCCTGACAGAACAGAAAAGCCATTTGGTACAGAGAGTTTGCTGGTGGGATGCCTAAACATGAACATCTAGATCCATTTTATATGACCTAGGTCTTCCTTCTAGCCTTCAGGTGCCTCCCCAAATGGGAGGACATCCTGTGCAACGTCTGCCAATCCCTTGGAGTTGTCTCAGAAATAGTAAGTCACACACACACAGAGAATCGCTCAGTTGGAAAAGACCTCTGAGATCATCATGTCCAACCATTCCTGCCTACCCACTAAACCATATCCTTAAGTACCTCATCTACCCGCTTTTTAAATACATCCAGAGATGGTGACTCCACCACCTCCCTGGGCAGCCTGTTCCAGCTAAGTCACCCCAGATCAAAGTACATGCTTCTGTTCAAGCCACTGAACCCAGTCATACTTACTTTTCCAGACTTCAAGGTTGGTTCTTCATGTGATCCCTGCGTCTTCTTTTCAAAGAGAAAATTTAGAAACCAGGTCTTTTAGATAAGGCTTTTTCTAAGTGAAAGTGTAAATCTTGATTAAAATATTGTGATGTGATTCATGTGGAGAATTGCATCCTCAGGGGAGCAACAACCTTCCCAGAAGTCCTTGGGATCTGTGCCCTCAGAAGGAGAGCCAAGGAGCATCTGGCTAAAGCTGGACATCGAAGGCTCCCAACATGCTGTTTCACCAGCTCCCACCCTGTTCGCTGGACCTCACTGGAAAAGCAGCCTTGCTATCTATGAATCCTGTACTGGAAAGGCTGGATGTTGGGGAGATGGTCGTGTACCCCTGTGTAGACATTTCCCTCACCCATAGAAATGCGATGCCTTGCTGCTCACCAGCCAATCTAATGCCATCCTTTACAGCAGAAAAGCACTAAAGTAAAAATAAGGAAACGAAGCATTTTCTATATTCAGGTGGTCACAACACATTTGCTGCATGCACAGGAGCAGCAGTAGCCAAGGCTCTTGCCCCTGCTGCAGCATAGGAAGACCAGGCTTGCTGTTGCTGTACTTGAGGGTGGGCTTGGGACCTGCTTCCCAGAGGACTGTGCCAGTGGGAAGCAGATACCATCCTCCTTAGGGAACAGCAGGATGAGGAAGTACAGCCCTGCTGGGCTCCCTCCCTCACCTTTCCACTCTAGCTCTCCCCTTCCCCTCCCCATTCCACTTCCCAAGTCAGGAATAGTCTGGCTCTTGCACCTTATTCTGGGACAAAAATACCTGACTTTGCCTGCAGAGCTCAGAAGAGTTCAATGGCTCCACGTGTACAGAAATGGAAGAAGTATGTTTACTCAATTTACATACAAATGTAGATTGAAACTAGAAGGTTTCTGTATCCATTTCTTGCAGTTGTTCAGCCACTTATAGAACTTTAAGGCTAGGGTTTTACCATTCAGTCAAAATCCTTTTCCCAGGTATTGCTTTCACAGCACTGCCAAGTTATCCCCAGGCAGATCCTATTCAAGTGCAAATCTTGTAGCCCAACCCCACAAAGGTTGCCCGTGATTCATACCTTAATCTGGTATTCACTTTTAACACTCCTCCAGAGGACTGCTGATCCCCAAAGTTAACATCAGTAAGCACCTGGCAAGGCAAAGCCACCTCCCCACCAGACGGTGAACAGTACCTGGTAACAGTCGGCATGGCATTAAACAGTAGACAAGTCACTACTGGCATTAAATACCAGTCTGGGCATCTCAGGGCATTGCTGCTTTATACACTGCAACTTTATTTTATATAAGCATGACGCAAAGCCATCATCATACTTTACACAAAACAGGAATGGGAATCACACGTGCAGTTCATAATGGTTCTTTACAGAGTCTGTTAACAGGGTCCACATAGCTCTCTATTAATAACACTGCATCAGTGAGTGCCTTCAGCTCTGGCTTAAAGAAATACCACTACAAAAAATTTCCTTGCCATTCAATGAGCTTTTTGGTTGTCCTAGTTACAGAACTTTATTTGAATTCTCATCTCTACAAGAAAATCTGAGCGATGTTATCAAACTTTGAAGTTAGCCCTGCTCTAAGCAGGGAACCAGGCTAGATGACCTTCTTCCCACACAAATTTTTCCGGGATTCTAAAATGGTGATGGCTGTGAAAAGGAGAGGAAAGGGAACAATAGTACATTTCAAGGAGAAATTCAAACAAATTGAGACTTACCAAAGGGTCTTGTTGAAGTGTCTTCAGAGAACATGAATATCTCCAGGGTATCAGGCAGAGGCCATTAAATTAAGTTCAGTGTCACACAATATGTGTGAGGTTGGTTTAATTTAAACCCTCCTGGGGCCGTGACATGAGGGATCTCTCTCTCTCAGCAGGGACAGGCCCAGAATATAAAATCTGGGAGTCTTTGTGATTGCTGGTGACTCAGCAGAGGATGCTTTTTCCTCTAGGTGTTACTTATAGCTTGTGATTAAGCGGCTTTCCCCTGAGAAAACTTTTCAATGGAATTAATGCTTCTCTTCTCATTGAAAAAGTTTCTTTGAAAAGTTTTACCTGCTGAAAAAGTTTTAGATTTTGAAGAACTTTGAATTTATTTTTCACTTGTCAGCAGCCATTTTCTGTGAAAAATGTCAGCCTGCTTCCAATGTGAACTGGACATTTTATTATTTATATTTAGATGTTTTCATGTATTTTAATAACACTAATCATATTAATTATATAGTATGTAATAATAATTGTGTTTATGTTCATTGCAGTTTATAGAATTATGGTTTATGTCTTAGCTGCAGCACAGTGCAGCATACAACTATGGGATACTACAGGTGATAATCAGAGGGCATTTATGGGGGGAAGAGAAGAAGAACAAAGTAGTTTTGGGATGCAGCTTAATCCATTTCCTAAAGATATAAAGTGATGGTGATGCATACAGTGTCAGGGTACCAGAACTCCCTCTGGGCATATGCTCTCATGTTTCATCCCTCTAAACGTGACAGATGACAGTTTTGTCCCTTCATGCCCAGGTGGGGAGCGCTCAGTTGTTGCAGAGCGTCACCAGAACTAACGCAGGCCGCAACCCCGAGCCCTTCATTCAGCTCACACAATGCAGAACCACACAGGATTCTGCTGCATGAGGTTTGGCTTTGTATTAAAGTGCACAGCCTGGGCTTTGGCCTGTACACTCGCTTAAGGTGATTATTCTTTTCCATGTTCAATTCGCTAATAATCCAAACGCTGACCAAGCACTACTGTGGACAAATGGGCTCTGGGTTACTTCACGTTTCAGCTGGCTGTGGGCTTTGCTTTGTCCATGAGCTGTTACTCAGTTGCTGGATCATACCCACTGGTGCCTTCAGTGAGGGGAAGCTGACTTTCATCAGGTGGCAAACGATCCTACCCAGGAATCAGGCATTGTGCTTGCTTCTTTAGGGAATCTTATTTGTGGCATTAAATAATGAAAACAGAAATTTACTCTGTAGATGTGCTAGTATTTCCTGCATGTCCAAAGAACCTAAGGAGAAAGGCATGAGGCATGGAGAAAAAAATGGCTCTCCAAGAAACCGTGCCTTTCTAACTTAACTGCAAACAGAGCATGACACCAGGTTGTAGTGAGGTCAAAATAGGAACAAACATCAAAATACAAACACACCTGCTGTTTCCCTATTACATGTTTAATCTTCGTTATTCCTCATCTTCTACTGCCATCTACTGGCTCTGGCTGAATGGACTCATCATTGGACCTTGAGTAAGTATCTCTGGTTTACTCTCTTGCTTAAAACCATCATTTCTGCTGGCCTTGGAAAGCTTGTCTTCCTTTACATTTTAAATGTCTTCGATTTCCAGTTAGCTTTTCAGCACAGATCTATCATATTCAGTTACTGGTGGCAAAAAAATAAAGACTTTTTGGTTCAAAAGGGAAGAGTTGGTGCAGGCAGCATGGCAACCTTTCTGCATTTGACAACCCTCCTCGCAGGATTCCTGCATGAATTCAGCAGTTCCTGAGAAGAAGTAAGGAAAAGGGCTAGCTGTGTAGAGCAGGGGAATGAGATTTGCTTTAATAGGAACTAGCTTGCTTTTTATTACCTCAGAAAACAGTGAATACATCATGTTCTCAGAGGGTAAATTCAAACACCACCTCACATCTTCTTGCAGTGGTGGGGTGGAGTGAAGAGGAATGCCCCTCATGTTCATGAGGATGGCTGGCATTCACCCCCAAAATTTTATAATCACAAACCTTCAGAGGCTAGGGCAGGAGAGCCAAATTGCTTCTGTCAGCAGCGTCCCTCATGCCACACACAGCACTTCCTATCACATGAAACAGCAGTGCACCAACACGAGGACCACAGAGAGCTTTAGGAATTGATTAACTGAGAAATGCAGAGCTTGTGTGATGACGAGCTCGGGCCATATTTGGGGAGAAGTCATGGCTAAAGAGAGGAGAAGACTGTCCAGGAGAGACAAGTATCACATTTCAGCATTTTGAAAACAAGTAATTTTGTTTGGGTTTTTTTTTTATTTTGAAACAAGTCTTTTGCTTGAAAAAAAAAAAACACAACCCACAACCCTCCAAAAGTATAATTTAAAACAGGACTTTTTAAAAGGGGCCAAAATGCATCTTGAGAGTCAGCCTCAGAGCATTACAGTTTTGTGGTCTAACACACATCCAAGATTAGTAAAATGGCTCCAAGAAGCACCTCAAAGCTCTCTCAGGTGAAGGAAAACAGGTATCCCCTTGGTCAACAACATCCTGCTGTGTGCCTCTCTTTATACCTGCTGTCAGGCAATAACATCATTTGGGTATTGGCTGGTTTCATTGCTTCAGGAAACTGCAGGTAATGTTGTAACTCTTCAATTAGTTACAGATAGGCATTAAGTCAGGCAGAAATCATTCTGAAAAAGTCAATGCTTCGATTTTTTTTGCTGTTGATAAAAGGAAGCAAGATTGGATGGACTGTCATTATGGTTGGCCCTTGATAGATTTCTTCTTCTCCCCTCTAACATGCAACCATTAGGTAAGCCCACCTGGATGCACCAGCACTCCTGGTGTCAGAACAGGAGAGCAGGCTCTAAATCCAGCCTCTTCCATGCTGGTGCAACACAACCTCCCAGAAAAGCAGGCTTGCTCTCTTGGGCTGTCAGTCTGCTGTTGTGAGTCCAACAGCATTTAGCTCATGTTGCAACTTAGGAGGCAT